>NW_020272799.1:1057414-1150505 GCF_003268045.1 Sipha flava | reverse complement strand
GTCAAATCGATCAAGCAGTTCACTAGTGATTCTTACATGAGATAATTTATTTTTATATGTATATGAATACAGTTGTGCCATTTAGTATAGAACATTACCTTATATGTGTATAATTACGAAATACCGACAATGGAGTGAATAAACGTTAAAACTATAATTGTTTTAAAAATGTTTGTTTAAATTGTAATAGTTCTATAAACATTTCATGAAATCATCAATCATGATGTAACAAATATATGCCATTGAAAATCAAAACAATATAAAGTAACATAATTTATGTAAAAATGAATATATTACGGTTGAAAAAAAATAACATCGTATTATACAACATTCGTTAACATTTTGAAAAAATCAAAAACATAGTTATGCAAATTAATAATTATGGTGCATAATATAAAAATCGAAATGTACAAAAAAAAAAAAAAAAATAAAAAAATAGTTTTGAAATGTATCATGCGACAAGGCGTAAAATGAAATACTTTAGCAAACATTACTTCCTTCGAATTGTCATCGTTTATAATTAAACTGCAATTGGTCCAGTTGCTCTTCGCTAAAATTTTAATAATACTAATTAACCTTGAGCTTGATTTTTAATACTTTACACAGCTTTTCAATTTCGACTTTCACTTGTAGCGTCGCGTTGGGCTTCTTGTACAACTCGAACAGACAGTTTATTATAGAAATTGTCCACGGACAGTCCGGGTCAAAGTTTCCCCCCGAGCAAGATTCAAGTATGTTCGTCACCAACTGCACGACGAACAGCAGCTCTTCGCCACCTTTCTCGCACGCTTCGTTCAACAAGTGTTCCAAAGCAATATCGTCCTTCGATATCGGTTTATTTTGCGCCAAAGTGATCATGCCCAACCAGTGGCCCAGATTTTTGATCAGCAATTTATCCGCCATACTTGGAATGCCTACATTTCTTCTCAACAGAACCTAAAACCATAATATTTACATTCTCTGTCAGTACAATTACAACATAATTGAAGTAGTTTATTTGAGTGATTTGATTATTATTATGATATGCTGTCCAGAATATACATTGCGGAATAAAAATAGTTGATTAATTTTTATATATACTATATCGTAACGAGCTAAAAACCTAATGCCCCATCCACCAATAATAACCGTTCGTTTATATTTTTCCAACACGATCAGTCAACGTTTAAATAGGATTGAAGAACAAACGTGTATTATCAAATTTTTACCTATTTTTTTTTTATTCTAAAAAATTACTCTTTAAAATCTACACAAATTTTTAGTGCCTCGAACAAATACAAAAATTCATAACATTCATATTATAGGGTATCTGTTTTTTTTTTTATCCAAATTAATTGCAATTGTATTTTATAAAGATAATTTTAGTTGAGATTCTTTTTATCTTTGACTGAATAGATTGTTGGTATAATATCTTTATCTAGAGAAAAATAAAATATTTCCGGTTCAAAACTGTTCGTTATTTACCTTAATTGTATTGATGGTGTCCGACAATACCATCGAGTTCAGCGTTTTGCTATTCAAACAATCCAACATGCTTGAGTACAGAACGTGAAAGTTGAACTCCTGTCGCACCCGTTTCAAGACAATGTACTTGGACAACCACGGCAAGTGTTCTTTGGCGATCAGACGCTTTATATCGCTGCACTGTAACAGAATCATAAAACATCGAAGGTTAATAAAATAAGCTGACAGGATTGTTTCACTAACGCTGCGACGTTTGTTCGTAATACGAATTAATAGAAAAAATTAAAAGAAAAAAAATCAAAATCAAAATATCAATTGCATTGGCATAATCAATGTATTCGTATGGATTCTTACCTTGGTTTCGAGATTCGTTTTACACAGGCTGTTGATAACATAACGAATTTCGCCCTGTACAGCTTTGGACGGTACGATTATCTCGTCATCGACAACCGTCGCGGTAAACGCCGGAGGTTCCGGTTTTGGCAACACATCGGCCACCGCGGCGATCGCCGGATCAGGTTTTGGCGTTTGATCGCAGATAATCGCGTCCTGGGACCGCGATTCGCTTTCCTTCTCGCCGTTATCGGTTTCCGATATCGTTTGCTCGTCGGTGGCTCGTCGTCTAGTCGGCGGTGCAAGTCCGACCAAATCATGCACCACGTCCTGCGCATAAAATAGAAAAAATGGTTAGAACCAGTAGCGTAGATACAATTTTTTTTTGGGGGTGGGGGTGTTTACGAGTAAATTTATAATATTCTTAGTATATCTTAATTCGACGTTCTATATAATAATATTAAATTTAAAATAGTATTATTATTATGTCCCGTATTTAATGAAAATTATTTTGTTACTTAATTTTTAATATATACTTAATCATAGTAAAATGAAAATATCATTTTACTATAATACGAGTATGTAAATATTAATTAAATATCATTAAAAAAAAAAATCTGGAGGCGTGTAAACCCCTTACACCCCCGTCCACCATAAACTACGCCATTTTCTAGAACCAATATCTAAATGGTGTTTCGAAAGAAAACGTTTATGCGTTTTTTATACAAATATCTTTGTTTCCAAACCACGTCTAACTTTGTCTAACCATCGGACGTATACGAACTGTATTAAACAAAGCATTATATCAAGTAGCAGTGTTGGGGTTTGATTTAAAGAAAAAGGTAAATAATTAAATAATTTAAATCGGACAAATCCGAATGATGAATTGATTAATATAGTTTAAAGTCTAATCAACGTCCACTATTCATCTATTTTTGATTTATTATTTATTATATTGTTATTTAATTATTAAGATTTAATAAGTAATTAGTATTGTATTACATTATTTTTTAACATTTCAAACTTACCTCAATAATGTCCGGTAGAAAATCATCGACTTTATCAGTTTTTTCAAGCCGGACACACAGTTTCGAAAAATTTTTCAATTTCTTTTTAAACCGATCAAATACCATATAACTGAAATTGAATGCATTAGCATTTTTCATATTCTTCAGATCATATAATATATAAGTAATGATTGTTTTCAATGTATTTTTATCACTAAAAAAAAACATTTTTGTAAGTTTTTATTTATATCGATAGAATTTGATTTTAAGCTTATGCAAATGAAATAACTTATAAAAGGCTACTTACGATATAAATCCATGCTTTAGAAATCCGCCTACAAAATTGGCCATTTTGAAAATATTTTGATCTGAGTATGATGAGAATAAATGAAAATCTTTGATCAAACGTTCCATCATGCTACAGATAATTTCCTACGCCAATAAAAATACATTGAGTTAGAAAAAGGAATATCGTAATAACGACTGTAACTAATTTATCATGACAATTTTAACAGTATGATATCAGGCTGATTTAACTGTTGCATTCAATGGTGTTGTCATTATATTTTTCATGTAGCGTAAAAAAAGTATCATTCACTTTTCATAGGCGCAACTACAAAGGCGCAATAGGGTTTTTAGCACCACTGAATTCAATGTAGCACTCCTGTTTTTGTTTTCAGATCTATATAATCTAATACAGTTAAACACCATTTAATTTAATTTTCAGCAATTTCAGCACCCCCAATATTTAGGCTTTAAATGCACCCATGTTTACTTCTTTATTGTTTTAACTATTTCAATTTGTGGCTTAAAATTCTCATCAAATACAAATATAGCAAATGAACCATGTTATTTATATATCTATATATAAAAATCTCGTGTCCACAGTGACTATACTCCTCCAAAACGGCTTAACCGATTTTAATTAAATTTTGTATATACATTTGATAGGTCTGCAAATAGGTTTTTATCTATTTTTTATTCTCCTAAGTGATATTGCTTAATAAATCGTAGTTTAATTTAATCATTTTTGACCCGTTTTTTTCTGTCTGTGGCTTAGATTTGAGTACATCATGTTTTTCACATGGAAAATTATACGTGGCGTGCTCTCGAACCATCCAGTTTATTTGTGTTGGCGAAAGATGGGATAACAAAAAATATTGTACACTCTGTTGCATTAAGGGATTGATATTATTTTTGACTAATATTGTCATAATTAGCGATATATATAATTTTAAAGGATCAATTTTAATAAATTATTAAAAAAATAAATGTTTGATGATTTTTCATTTTTATATTTCATTACCGTTTACAACACTCCATACCTCTTTCACTTATATACCACATCCTTACACACCTTTATTACATTAGTTATTTTTTTTTAGCAAAATATTGTCTAGAAATAATTTATATGGCAAAACAACGTTTGTCGGGCCAGCTGGTATATATATATGGATATACAGTTGCGTATTTACGTGTTCTGTAAGTTAAAATACCCCCCAATATTTCTAAAACGAATGATTGTTGCAATGCTATGGAAGCTTTGTCTACATGTAATCTCAAAATATATCCAAATATATTTAAATAATTAATCATTTTCGCCACACTCCGAGTTGCACAGAATTAAAGATTATTTTCGTTATTACAAAGGATAAAGATTTATTTACATAATACTATGGACAAATTATGTGTATTTTTTATATTACTAAGATTATATTATACTAATTATTATAAAGTCTTGGTAAATCATTTAGTATCATAATTATTATAAAATGTAATTAATTTATAATTGTTCTGTGTAGAAAACACTTAATAGGTCAGCTATGCTTTCAATCAATCAAAAGGTTCATATTTTAAGTAATCAAGTATTGGACTAATTGGCATTAAAAAAGTTGTGTTCCTTTAACACTGTAAAATTAACTAATAAATCTATGCAAAATTTAATCAATTTATTTACAAAACTACCAGCTGATCTGAAATTAGTTAATGTTCTATTCATTTTTAATTTTCATATTTTATTCCGGAAATAATTCTAATCACAAATTTAAATAGTTATAGTAATCCTATGTTTTTTTTTTTTTTACAAAAACATTATTATTTATAAGGTGTTTTTATATCATTGAGTTATTAACATAAATTCATATATAGGTAGGTAAACTATAGAAGTATAACCGTTACTACTTACTAATGATAATTACTATTGTTTATATTTTTAGTTCTAATGTCAGAGGCTAAAATATATACTTCTTTGGTATGCACACTTAAGGATCTTGCCATACTCCCCTTTCAAACGTTAACAGTAATAAGTAACACAGTTAAAATAGTTGGTATTTTATAATTTGCTGATGATACATCATGGAATTTCAAAAATATATAAAATAAATTAATAATAAATGTCAAATTAAAATTAAATACCATAATATAAAGAATAGAATCACAACACACTTTTTTAATTATGCACTACACACTTAATATTTTGTATTACACAAAGTGTGTCGTACTATACATAATTTTAGTCCCTGTAATAAGTAGTTAATTATAAATTATAAAAATTTTCAACAAATGTATATCAATATTTTAGGCAATTATTGTGGGGGAGCAAAGTTGACTATATAACTTTGTGATTAAACTATGATAATATTTTTGGGGAAAAAAGTATGGTCTAGACGCCCCTTTCCCGCCAACAAAATCCAAAATATGCCACTGTAGCTATAAATATTTTTATGCGTAATATTAAATAATAACAAATTCTTACAGTTTCAAAAACTGAAAAGATTTTTAAAGGATTTTCTTACACTTAAATATGAAAGTACTAGTACAAAAAATAGAAATTATTAAAATTTTAATCAATAATTAACTTTCAAAAATGCTTTTAAAGTATAGCAGTTGGTAAGGAGTAGGAGGTCAAGATGAAGCCGTCTACCATATTGGTTGACTACTGATAAAATTTATTTTCAACATTTAAAGGATCCCTTAACTAAAAAATAATGCAATCATAAAGAATTATTTATATTTTAATACATATTTTATATTTTGTTTTAGTTTTATTATATATGAAACTAAAAAATTAATATTTATTTTTATTGACACATTTTAGTTATTTTAATTTTTCTCATTAACCTGTAGAGAAAAATCAGAAGTTTAATCAATTTTAATATTTATATTACGTATATTTTTTTTTCATCAAAATTAGCATTCAATTTAATGAAATGTTAACAATTCGATAAATGAAATACAACCATAATATTTTCTAATGAATTTTCAAATTCATACTTATATAAATTATTTTAAAATTTTCACAATCTAAACAATTTCAAAAGTATTTTGTGTTTTTCTAGGACTTATGCATTAAAATGTATTTTTAACATGCAAGCATTTTTATTTTTAAATGTTAACCCTTAACTGGTATCGTATATATCACTTTTTCATCGCACCCATCAATTGTATTTTAGTCCATGGCTTCGGACTACTTATGTTTTTCGTTATCAATCCCAATAACACATTTTTCATGTCATGAAAGCTATTAAAAACTGTTGCGGGTCATTTATGACTCAAGAATACCTGTTACATATTTTTTTTTCATCTCTTGTCGTAACGTAATTATTATATTGAAATGGATATTTTCAGGCTTTGCTTCAAATTAATTTTAGCTTAGGAGATGGATATAGTATAGGAGATATATATATATATATAGATAATAGTCCACCACTCGTCTTTCCAATTAGTGATTTAATTTATTTTTTATAGTCGAGTTGACTTAATGTAGAGAATGAGTGATTAATAAGTGATTTAAATGTTATAAGTTGGTTATAAGAAGTAGATGGTGATAATTTGAGTATTATAAATAGGCTAAGATTTTAAACTTACATTTTTTTAATAATTTTACGAATTAAAATATGCTTTGAGATGTATCAAATATTGTTTGTAATTTATTAGAAATAAATAATTTATGACCTTGATTTTATTTTATTTTTTCGACTTATTATCTAAGCTAAAAAAAAAAACCTTGGAGTACTTCAAACCTGAATGTATATGATTATAAAATAAAAATGACTAAAAAAAATATCCGTGTAAAATTGTAGCGTAATAAAAAAATTAAATTAAAAATAATATTTGATAAAAAAAACAATGTCATTAGGGAAGAAAATGATCATTTGATTACTAATAATATAATTTAAAGAAATAAAGTATTGAAAAAATGAAAATTTTTAATGTTATAAGCAATGAAAATATTGGGTCATTATGACTCCATGATACCATTTACGTAAGTGCAAATAAGGATAACTGTTAAGGGTAGAAATGAATTAACATTCTAGCTTTTAATACTAATCACTATTAATTACCTTATGATGAGGCGCTGGAGAAGTATGGAACCGTTTGAAAATATTTAGCACATCATCGCTGGCTGGATCCCTGAAAATTCGTTGGATATAATTGTTAACACGTTGGTCAACCGTGTTGAGTGCCATAATAAATGTATACGTATAATCTCAAAATAAAATAAAACAATTTTTAAATACAGTATTAATTATAAGAATTGTATTCAATATAAATAATGCCTATAATGTGAGCAAATTATTAAGGTAGTAAAGACTTCAAAAAAGTCAGGAGATGGTTAAATGGTCCGCGTCAAAACAGAAAGTGTGCTCGAAAAATGTACTTTTTCGGATACTTCGAATCGTTTCCTTGGTGAAATAATAATCATGTAGTGTAGCTTTCCGTTAAGCCAACATATGAATTACAATAAACATTTAAATAATGTAATAAAACAAAAAGTGTTATCAGTTTTATTTTCAAAATAAATGGCGCGTCGGTGTTATTGGTTATCTAAATAGTCATTTTCGAAATCGACAGTTCTCATATATGATTTTTCTCTATGAGTCCTATTACGTTATAATTTTACTTTGTTTATAATGCAATTATTTAAAATAAAAAACGATTTCATTTTATTTCAAAGCTATTTACAGGATTTAATATAGTGTTCATTGATATGAAAAATAGGGTATTAAATCTATGATAATTATTTTTAATATTTTATTATTATTAACATTATTATTTCCTATGATTTATTTCTACAGATTTTTAATTTTAGTTTTGGGACCTTTGTGAGTACACTGTTCTACCTCAAAATACTTCGCATTTGTGGACGGTGAAATCTTGTAGTTTGTTGGAAAAACCTAGTTTTGTTGTAATTGGGTTTCAAACAGATCGGAAAAATAATCTGCTCAATCATTTTGGGAATTTCGATCACTATTACTTGAAAAACCTCAAAGTTTACTTGAACTCTGAAGTGTACCCGTATGAAGATTTCCGTGCAGATTTCTCAAATAACCAAATTTCAATAATGTACAAGGCGTATACAGATTTTCAAAAGTCTTACTAAGACAGAGACCACTCCAAAACTTTACTTTCAAAACACGAATTTTGTCTACTAGCCCCAATCGTGGTAAAATCAATGTAAAATCGTCGACAGCCGACCTTCGAGTGGAATTTGAAACTATCAAAAATATTCCAGCAAAGACTACAGCTTATTGTCTAATTTTACACGATCAAATTGTAACATATAATCCGTTTAATGGAGATGTAAGAAAATTGTAAAAAATAAAACACATTTTTTAATTTAAACAATAAATGCATTGATTTTATTTTATATAGTTCAAAAAAAAAAAAAACATTCATAAAAATAATTTACGATTCACTTTGGATGTTGCTTGTATTGCATAAATCGGTGTTGAAGGTCTGTTGAAATACACCGGGCCATCGTGCATATGGCTGGAAGAAAATAATAAATGGCAACTGTTTTTGTGAATCACTTAAGTATAAGAATATAAAAGTACTTTCAGAACATTTTATTTCAATAATGACCAGTTTAAAATCATTATGAAATAATGAAGGACATTAAAATTTCATTACAAGGCAACTCATAAATTATATTCTACACCCTCAAATTCATTATTCTTGATGTCTATGATTATTATGGCGAAGTACAGTGCTATTTTAGAACCTATTACAATTATGTGACATGGTATTAGTAGATTTATATAAAGTCAGCAAACATATTAATTCATTACTAAAATCGATCATAAAAATGACCTTGATAACATTTTTCAAATATAATTTAACGACACGGAATCAATCACCATTGCTTTAGATTTTATCATTAGATATCCAAGAATGGTAAAAAAAAAAGTCCCTAAGAGCAAACTATGAAACTGAAAATAGTGAAGATCATTAAAGGCTTGAATTACGGTTAAATTTATAGATTTTTGATTTATAATTAAACTACACTATGTTATAATAAAATCAATGTTAATATGAACTACATGAATATAATATAATTTAGGTATCTAAATCCATAAATCATAATTCATATTTTTCTATATTTTTATATGCAAATATAAGTAAAGTAATATATTATTAATTATTACCTGTATAGTATACATAATATGATGTACTCTTTTAGAAGAAACTATTGTGGCTATGTATTATTACTGTAATATAGTTATAATTACATTACTGATAACTCTCAAATAATATAGCAAAACTTTTATATTCTTAATTTTTTTAAAACATAATATCAGTAAATTAATACGTAGGGCTAAGGGGGTGGAAATGAGCGTGTCGGACAATAACCACAAGGAAATACAAAACAGAATAAACTCAGCTAACAAGTGCTTCTTCGGATTAAAGACAATACTAATATCTAAATTAGTTTCAATCAGATCTAAACTAACTTTATACAAAGTAATGATACGCCCGATAGCGATTATGCGTGTGAAACCTGGGCCACAACGAAAGCAGACGAACAAAACCTAGCAAGATTTGAGAAAAAGGTGTTACGACAGATTTTTGGCCCTAGAAGAAACCAAAACACGAGAGAATATGAACGGAGAAAGAATAAAGAGGTATTAAGCATGTTAGAAGATTTAAATATAATAGCTACTATGAAAAGCAAAAGGATAAGCTGGGCAGGGCATGTATGGGGAGGTCGAGAACACACAATCAGTCGTGCTTTCTATCAATCAACTCAGTATTTTTATACTGTACCTGGTTCCTATGTTTACCAGCAGCCTACGAATTCATTTTCAAGGAAAAAAGTAGTAACAAATATTTACTAATTATGCGCAGTATCACACGACACCCGTATACCGAGTGGATAAAATTACGTATTTAATTCTTACGATAAGGATTTAGATGAAAATAATGACAATAAATTCGAATATCCCAAAAAGTCATCTAAAAAAAAATCTGTCGTCGACAGATATTCCGGAACCAAAAAGACTAAACCATTATTTATCACGCACAACAGATTTTCTCTACTCTCAAACGACGTCACCGAAATGGCAACTGATTACAAATGATTATACTTCAAATGAAAATTGACCTCCTTTAAATTCCCAAGGCACTGAAATGAAACTTCCACCATAAATGGTTATAGAATCAGTTTTCAACTAATGTGAAAAATATAAAATAATTGTTAGGGTTCTTCGTCAAAACTTAAAAGTTTTAAAGAGTATGTATAATTGACAAATATATTCCACACGAACATACTACAAATTACATTTGTATAATAAGGTATAGGATAATCATTATAGAATAAATAATGAACCTATAAATTATACGTACTGATGTTATACTTGTTCTTTTGACTATCCATCTTCAATATATATGATTATTAAAATGAAATAGATCTAATTCTAATAATCAACTAAAGAATTTTATTCCACACCAACTATCGAAATTGGAGTAGCTATCAAAGAATTTGGGTTCTCAGTCCGACAGGTTACAAACGTTCTTCAAAAAACGACTAAGAACAAACTTCAAATTTTCTTTGTTAACCTCAAGCCAGCCAAAATCAATAACGATATCTTTGAAATAACGCCACTACTGCTTACAAAAATTAAAATCGAGGAATCTCATAAACATAGATACGTTATCCAGTGTCATAACTGCCAAGACTATGGCCACTCTAAGAAATATTGCTTATACCCTCCCAGATGTGTCCGCTGTGGAAGTAATTATCCTTCCCCCAACTGCGGCTAATCTAGCGAATTACCTGCCAAATGCGCTCTTTGTGGAGGAGACCATTTAGCAAACTATAAGGGATGCCGCATTTATAAAGACCTCCAACGATTCCGCAAGCCAACCGCAAACAATCATCTCGCCCAAATCAACAACAATAAAGGTCGTACTAATAATGTTAATATTAATAACTGTACAGTCACCGAGCAGCATCCTCCTGATTTAAACCCACCCACCGGGCCTATTCCCAGGTGGTATCGGGTCAAAATCCTGATACCAATTCAAATGACAATTCTTCTCTGTTCAATTTTTGAAACGAATTTAGACAGTTAATTACCCCTTTATTATCTTTCCTTGCCACAGTCCTCGATCGGCTTCTTGTTTAAAATTCAAATTAATACCATTACCTCCCGGTCACTAGCCATCCTACTTTGGAATTCCAATGGCCTTACAAACCATAAAAACAAACTTTTTATTGTACTAAACGAAAAAAGAATCCTATATGTAGCTCTGATCTCAGAGACACACTTCACACCCAACACGAAATGCTCATTTCCTGAGTACAGTATATTTTCCTCTTTTCATCCTGATAGTACCACCCACGGTAGATCAGATCATCGCTTAAATTCACTCCAGCTCCTATAGTTAATAACGATTTTATGAAAGTAGCGATAATTAACATTCACTTGAACCATGTGCCAATAACAATTGCAGCAGTATATTGTCCACCTAAACATAAAATCTCGCGGGAACAATTCGAATCTTTTTTCAATTCTCTATATCACTGCTTCATTGTTAGTGGTGACTTAAATGCCAAAAACCAATCTTGGGGCTGTCACTCTACAAATCCAAAAGGACGCTCTCTATTTCAAACTATTTATAATAACCATCTCACTATTCTTAACCCTCTAAACTCGACCTACTGACCTACCTCTATCATTAATGTATATTATATATATTTATATAATATATATCATTAATATAGCAACCGGACATTTTATACATTTTCGTCACGAAATTACCTAATAACCTTAATCAAGCTCTGATCATACTCCAGTTTTTCTTTCATTGGATTCTTTCCCCTATTCCCGGCCTAACAAAACGTATCTAACAAATGGTTCAACGAACTGGATAAAGTTTCGGAAGATAATAGACCAAAAATTAAATCTAAATATTAGTCTAAAGACTCCAGACGAAATCGACGATGCAGTTCAAAATGTTACAAAATCCATCCAATCAGCTGCTTGGAATTCAACCACTTCGCATAGTTATCATAAAAATTATTTTTCAACTCCCACCCATATTCGTGTACTAATTACACTGAAACGTCGAGCTAGAGCCCATTGGCAACGCTCTAGACTACCTTTAGATAAAAAATACTCAATAATCTTGCTTCAATCCTCAAAAATATGCTTAATAAACTGAAAAATGATTCTTTCCATAACTGGGCCACCTATATCTCAGTAAAAATGGCTCACTTGGAGGACAACACGCAATTGCCTTAAACAAAAAAAAACACACAATCTTCATTAAATAATGCTATTGGTAATTGATATAAGACCGATAAAGAGCAAGTCGACACCTTTTGCTCACACCTCTCTATAGTCTTCCAACCACACCAACCACACAATGATATTGGAAATAACATTCTTGAAAAAGATAATGAAAACTCTCTCTCTTCTGCTCTACCACTTTATCTCGCCCCCAAATCATTTTCTCCAGGTGAAATTAATTACTGTATTAAATCATTTCTTCTTAGAAAGTCACCGGGATTATATCTTGTAACTGCTGAGGTTGCTCAATAACTCCCAAAAAAAGCTCTTATTAAACTTACCCATATTCTTAATTCGATATTAAGATTATCATACTTCCCTCTTTAATGGAAAATTTCTGTGATAATCTTATTTCCAAAACCTAACAAACCCCTTGAAAATTCTTCTTCTTATCGCCCAATAAGTCTCTTCCCCTTTTTTGTTAAATTATGCAAAAAATTAATTTTTGAATTAATTAATTGAATAATAGTGTTCATTAATGATAAAAAGGTAATTCCCCATACCCAGTTTGGTTTCAGAAACAAGCACTCCACCATTCACCAAATTCATCGTTTAACTGACTCTATTTCTTATTCTTTGGAAAACAAAATCTACTGCTCGGCAGTTCTATTAGACGTTGCTCAAGCCTTCGAGAAGGTCTGGTACACAGGACTTCTGTTTAAATTAAATTAATTTCTTTCCTCACCATTCTACCTTTTCTTTAAATCATATCTAGAAAACCGTCATTTTATAACTAAAGTAGGCTTCGAGTTTTCAGAATTAACGCCCTTCATGGCTGGTGTACCACAGGGGGCTATCTCATCCCTAATTTTTTATAATATCTATGCCGCAGACCTACCGGTATCTCCGCTCATCTCAGTAGCCGAATTCACCGACGATAAAGTAATTTATTCGTCTAATGTCAACCCTCTTGTCATTAGAAATCAATTACAAAATTAACTTAATCAAATGGAAGAATGGTATTCCAAATGGAAAGTTAAGATAAATAATGAAAAATCTTCACATATAATTTTTACTCTTAAGAAAGGTATTATCCCCCCTCTTTATCTATCTAATAAAGTTATTCCAACTGTTACTAGTGTCAAGTATCTAGGATTGATCCTCAATAAACGCTTGAATATCAAACAAAAACGCCTCCTTTTAAATTTAAGAAGAAAGTCTTTATATCCTCTTTTAGGTAAACAGTCCAAGGTTAATTTAAAAATAAATTATTAATTTACAAAACCCTCCTCAAGCCTATTTGGACCTACGGTATTCAATTATGGGGAGCGGCAAAAAAATCAAACATCAACAAAATTCAGGTTTCAATCCATATCACTCCGAATAATAACTAATGCGCCCTTCTACGTAACTAATCATACACTACATTCTGATCTTAATATTCAGACTGTCACCGAAACGGCCACGTCCTTTTACAAGCGTTTCCGCTTTCGCCTCGCTAATTATCCGAATCTACTTATCCTTTCTCTCAACTCAATAAATATTCCTGGAAGCCCACCGAGAAGGCTAAAGCGGCCTGGTGTCGTGACTTGTCTCTGTAAAAAAAAAATTAATAAAAAAAAAAACTTTTATATGTAGATATATAGTCTAACAAATCCCTATTCACGTCTGAGTGTACTGCTGGGTAGCTTCTCTCTTCATACTCTCATATCTTATAAAATATCTAACCACTCATATGCTTATTGTAAATATTATTACAGATTGTATATCTATATACTACTATATAAAATGAAGTCGCTTTTTTTTTGTTCGGGATAAACTCCGGAACTACTTATTCAATCGTCGTGCAATTTTTTTTAAATTAAAGAGGACATCACAGAGAAGGTTTAAGGCAAAAAATTAGTCTGATTTAGTTAATAAATAATTAGTCATTAGTTATCTATATATATATATATATAAATGGTGCCAAAAATGTATAACATTTCATCAATTGAGAACGGGCCGATTTAGCTCAAATTTTTTTAATTGTTCGTAATTGTCAGGAGAAGGTTTTTACGAAAATTTTTTTTGGAAAAGTGCTATTGTTTAATAAATCATAGTTTAATTTAATAATTTTTGACCCGGTCGATAACTGCACAATTGAAAATGAATTATTAAATAAAACTATTAAAAAACTATAAAAAAAACTATTTAAAAACTATTAATTTTATTTTTGGTAGTAAATGACGGGTATTGCATAAATATTAAACAACAAGATCCTGCGACTGGTGCCAAAATTAACAAGAATGTTAGTTCGAAGGATTATTATGCATATCTATCGGTTGAGATTAGACGCGATCAGGACAACGCTATTCTACGATGTCGTGAGCTTTTTCAACAATTCATGGTCGAAATGTATGTAAAGATAGAGAGTGAACGATTTTGATACTTGCGATTCAATCAAAAAAAGCTGCGTGCAGAAGATTCTCAGAACAATTGTTAGACATTGGAGATGGGAAAGTTACTACAGATGAAACGGAATGTATAAAATTACCGACCGATTTCTGCACAATCATTTATTCGCAAAATAAAGATGCTCTCATTGACTAGATATTTTCCAATGTACACAGACAATACACAAATCATGAGTGGCTGGCAGAAAGGGCAATTTCAGTAGTAAAAAATGTGGACGTCAACGAATTGAATCTCAAGATAAACATTTGTTACCAGGAGACATGGTGTCATACAAATCTATAGATATAGTTTGCTATGCTACTGAAGCTGTAAATTATCTAACAGAGTTTTTAAACTCATTGGACTTACCAGGCATGCCATCGCATAATTTACAATTGAAGGTTTGTTCTCCGGTTATTTTGCTTCATAATTTGACCTACCACGGTTGTACAGCGGCACGCGATAAGTCGTTAAAAAATGAATGGAAAATGTTATCGAAGCCATAACCTTTAAATGGCAAATTCCGAGGTGAAAATATATTATTACCGCGAATCTCTATTATACCCATAGATGTGCCAATATAATTTAAACGCCTTAAATTTTCAATTAGATTGGCATTTGCAATGACTATCAATAAGTTTCAAAGCCAAACGATGTCTGTAGCTTAGATTTGAGCACATCATATTTTTCACACGGAAAATTATACGTGGTGTGCTCTCGAACCATCCAGTTTGTGTTGGCGAAAGATGGGATAACAAAAACTATTGTACACTCTGTTGCATTAAGGGACAGATATTGTTTTTTACTAATATTGTCATAATTAGCGATATACATAATTTTAATAAATTATTAAAAAAATAAATGTTTGATGTTTTTTCATTTTTATATTTCGTCACCATTCATAGTACTCCATATCTCTTCCTTACATCCTTATCCTTACCCACATTCTTACATGCCTATATTTAATTAGTTATTTTTTTCTAGCAAAATATTTTCTAGAAATAATTTATATGACAAAACAACGTTTGTCGGGTCAGCTAGTATTCTAATAAATGCTAAAAAAAAAAAATTATTTTTTTATAAAGGTATTACATTTATAACGACATTATTGAACATTTTCTCTACACATATTTTTTTCCATTTACTCCATTCAAGTTTGATACTCTGATTTTTAAATGTATATTTGAAAAGGCAGGAAATACCATATTAATGCACTTTGAATGTTCACGATTTACGATAAAAATCAACCTTATTTTGAATAGTTTTAATTTTAACATTTTTAACGATTTTCTTATCAGATATATTCATGAGAATTAGTATCTGTTAGTTAGGTTTATATTTTCTAGATCAAACGATCAAGAGAAAATCTGAAATGAAGAATGATAACAATAAAAAAGAAAAAATAATGCTAAAAAGTTTATTTTGTGAAAAAGTTTAATAATTAATAAGAATGTTATCTTTTGTTTATTCTAATAATGTTTTATTCATTGGATAGGAGGTAATTCTCCATTTTTGTAATGTCAATTGTATGTCCACGATATTTTAATAATTTTCTGGTGAAGCATAAAGTGTATTATAGTGTTCTACGATAAAAATATGAAAAATATGACATCCATACATGTGTATGTATATTGTATATTAATTTAAGTGTTCACAGATGTTCTATCTGTTAATAATTAAATTACATAAAATTAACAACAGTTATGATCACAGATTTTTTTCTGAATATAAATAGAGATTTAAAGAGATAGATAGAAAGTAGAATACGGTTTGTACGATTTATCGGTTTATTCGGTAGGTACCATTCTATTAATATTAATGTATAATATAATAAGCGTGGGGAATAATATTTTAATAATCAATTAGATGCTAGTTAAAAGTTATACACTTAAGAAATAGGCAGTCTTATAGAAAATCACTAAAAAAAACATCTAAAGACTAAATAATAGTATGATAATAAAAAACTAAACAACATTTTTTTTTTCATAGATATTAATTATTCATATAATATTCGGACGATATTTTACATTTTCTAGAAAAAAAAAACATTAGCTCAATACAAAATCAAATACACATAATAATTTCTATTATCATATTATACTATTAATATAACTTTATGATAATATAATATTATTGGATACATACAATTATAAAGTGATAGATTCTATACAATTTGACTTTATCACAGACTCGACGTAGCAACTTTTACTAGATAGGTAAAACTTAATAAACATTGAATATTATTATTAAATAACTAAAAAAAAAAAAACCTCAACAAAAGTTATTATTTTCATTATAGAATAAACTAAATTATTCACACGTGGTAAGGTTAAAATAATATTACGGAGGTAAGTTTGAATTATCGAATTTATGTGTAAATACATGAAACGTGTATGTTATAAATGTTATTGTTATACGTGGATCAAACTAAACTACAGCAGGATCAACGGAAAGAAGAAACGCTAAGCACTCATATGACTCTAGGATTAACACGATATATTACATCGATTTTGCTATATTATTATTTGGATATAGTCTATTCCGAGGTCTATTTTAATTTTAATCGGTTCGACAAACACACTTATTTATTTCTAACAGTATGTTCGTGCTGTTTATGCACCCATAGCATTCTTCTCGAAGTCAAAACAACTAGTAGTACGAAATTTTATTACGATGTCTGGTTTAAACATTTATTATTCACATGATTAATATTTCAAGTGCTAAATTTTACTCATATATTTATATATATATATATATTATATAAATACACATTTAAGTTACATATTATGGTAATTTTAATTCAAATGTTTTCCATTTTGTGGTAATGATTTTTATTAAAATATAAAATAAATATCTTTAAAAATATATATGATTAATTTTTTTTTTGTCATTTAAAATCGAACGAACCTATTACATGTTTTTGAACGGATCATTAGTTAATCATAAATGTTGAATCTGTGATAATATTATAATTTTAATCTTGAAATTATGCTGAACAAAATATTATGTGATCTTAAAATCAAAAGGATTTAATTTAAAGTTCATTACAAATAATAAATAGATACATATTTAAAAAAAAAAGGGAAAAATCTTTTTATTGTTATACTGCTATATTGAGTTTTATTTAATGAAAGTCTTAAAATAATTATTTTAAACTAAAAAAGAAATATATTTGGTTCTAAATCCACGGTATAGGAACTAAAATTCTTCTTTAAAAATTGTTGTTGTTGAAATGATATGAATCACATATTGTAATCTACATGTTAATATTGTAGTTAATGGTTTTTAGATTTTTCGACTTAAGTACTACTATTTTAAGACATACAACAACTTTATTTTTATTTAACATCAGTTAAGCGATTAACACTAATATCAATATTTAACGATTTTCGAAAATTGTTTAGAAAAAAGCTTAATATTAAGATAATATGTTACAAAGTAAACATAAACAGACTAAACAGGTAGTTGTTAAGAATTTCATAGTTTTTCGAACTTTCTCACTTTGTACATATTATGACACAATAAATGTTATAAATGTTATCTTTTTGTACCTATTCTCAAACAAGTGTATATTTATTATATTTTCAACTTAATAATTAGATACACGTATAGAACATATAGATAGAAAATATTAACAGTGAATTGATAGTTTCGTACCGACTGATTAATAATATAGTGCAGATTTTTTGATTTCTAACCACAAACGTGTCCGTTGGTGCAAGTCGAGGAAGTGGCGTTAAATATTATTGTTATATTATTTTACCGGTATTCAAAAATAGTTTAAAATGGTGTTCGAACTGTAGATTTCGGGACATCTATGGATTCTATATATTGATGATCGCATTACATTCACATGTGGTTTCAAAAAACCAACCTATTATATTATTGTCTTGTCGTAAAAAAAATAAATAAATCAAACGAGTGAATTGTGTTCAGAAGAGAATTATTTACAAATGTCGAATTACAATAAAAAACCGTGTTGCGAGTTCGGGCGTCACGTAAATTGATGAAAACGTTTATCGATATGTTAAGATATTTATACGTTGCTCCCACGCATTTAAACATTTAAGACTAGTTTAATGTACAAACACACGCACACGGCGAAATATACCTCGGGTCGCGGCGAGGTGATTTCATATTTTTTGACCACACGTAAAATCAACATATTACGACCTACAACGAAATTTACAGTAAATACGCTGATTGCGGTCGATCATTGGTAGAAATTCATTTACTACCGCGGGTAATAAAATAAATCACGGGCGCCGCGAATACGGGCTCACTTGCGCAACCGTAAACGAATGCCAAATACGTACGTCGTACGTTCATAGGCTCGGATCAGATATTGTTCATTTATGTATGTTCATCAGATATTGAACATACAATTAATTTACAAGGCGTATGTAAATCGAAACTATAAGATTTCGTAATACATTAGTGTACACTAATATATCGGTACGATGACTGTACCTGCGTCGAAACATGTGAGATTACCTACTTCGACCTACTCCAAGGCCGAATTCGCAAACAATATCATTAATCGTTCAATACATTCACTATACATTATCACACGCTTTTGATGTATACTTTTAAAAGCGTTATAGTTGAATGGATTTAATTGTAATAATTTTCAGGTTCGCGGGTATGGGAGGGGACGAAAAATCTGTATTTGACGCTCGACCGGAGATCTGAATGTATGCGTGACTATAGATGAAGTAAAACAGTATATCACAAACGTTGGTATTCATAAATCAAGTAAGAGATTCGACCGAGTTTGTTGGCGAGTTTCAGTAGTTTTTCGAATTCGTATAGGATAGCCGGAGGAAGAAGGTCGAGTTGGGAAAAGGAGGATTGGTTTCGGAAAAATAGTCGCGTAACTCGACCTTGTGCTAACAACCGAATGGACTACGCATAATTTGTTACGATTACGTCACCGCTGAAAGATTTTGATTGCTAGATATAGTGTCGTAGAGTGAGAAAAACCCTCACAAACCAAGGGTACGAAATATCACCAGGAAAAAGAAACGGATCGTATCAAAGCTTGAACAGGTGCCCACGACGGAACAGGTATCTGTTTCAATACGACAGTGGTCGTACTCTTAGGGTGCTCTCACCTCAAACATAGAAATTCTTATCAGGCACCGCTTTATTCAGTTAAGTAGACTGGTTGACTTGTGCAGCTTAACCATTTAGTAGTAACCCCTAGATACCCACGATCCGTTGACCTCGTTACGGAAAGGAGTTATCTGCTATGGTCGATGTTTTCGAAAGCCATCACGAGCCCGACGAACGTTATAAAATTATTAGGGTTTCACAAGCGGTACGGAATTCGAGGCGAACGTACGACGGAACGAAGGGAGAACCCGTGATTCATCCGCGAACATCTGAAATTTCGATGGGCTGGATGCAAAGGGATATTATCGACGCTGACGTGGACGACGGGTGTCGCGCGAAAGGGACGCGGTGCGAATATCGCAACAACAACAGCATAAAAAAAAAAAAAAAAACAACAACAATATTAACAACAACAACAAAAACAACAATACTCATAATAATAATAATAATAATCGTTACGGTAACGATCGACGGGCGATGGGCGACTACGGTTATCGCGTCGCGAACAGGCTCTCGTCGGCTATCGTCTTCCTCTTGTCGATCCGCACGTCCAGCGTGTTGCTAGCGCCGCATCCGGACTGGATCGCGTCCTCGGGCCGTCCGACCGGGAACCGCGACCTGAGCAGCGGCACGTCGGCCGCGCACTCCTCTTCCGGTATGGCCAGCGTCACGTACGACCGGGACAACGAGGCGGTGTTCGTCGATGGTGACGGCGGCGGCGGGGCCAGCGCGTTCGGGTTGGCCGCGGACACGGTCAGCAGCGAGCCGCATCCGTTTCTGACCGGTTGACCGCTCGTGCCGGCCGACGACGAACCGACCGCCGCGTCCGGATCGCATCTGATCGGCTGCTGCTGGTGCTGGTGCGAAGACGACGACTGCTGCTGCTGTTGACCCGCGTCCGAGACGATGTCCGTCACAGGTCTCTGCGAACCAGAGCTCCGCACGCTGTCCCGCCGGGTGACCTGCGGGCCGAGTCAGTGAATCAATGTAATTGGTGCACGTGGTTAGGTTAAGAGATTTTCGTTTCGTCATGGCGATAGGGTTGGCATACGGCGCGATCAATGACTGGGCACTACGGATTCGGAAAGCAATGTAGCGAGTGGATCTTTGTAGACTAATATATTCACGATCGCGTTTACCGAATTTTCGGCTCTTAGAAGTGAAGAATAGAGGGGAAAAATATATTAATAAAGCATTTCCGACATAATACAGACTACTTGCAAGCAAATATAAGATTATATTGATGTGTACGTATTGAACGCGTATAGAAATATTATTTCGAGTGTCAAGTACGTGTTAAAGCATTGAAGTCGGTGGTTTTCGATTTGTAGTACTAACCTCTATGAGACACGTTTTAAATTTGTTAAAGTTGCTTTTACGAACTATAACGGCCGTTCACTTGAAAGTGCGATTAATTAATTACGAACACGTACTAGGCACGGGTATAGTGTCTGGTGGATAAAATCACGGCGTAAACAAACATCAGGTTAAAAGTAAAGACTATAAATATGTGTCTAATAATTGGTGTCGTGATTGATACGATAGAGATTATTTTCGGTCGAGAACGTGTTACCGGAGTAGCGTGCGTGTAGAGTAGAGTGGCGTGCGGCCGGTGAAAAATCCCTATTATTATCAGTGGCTTATACAAGGGGGGTGTATGGTAGATATGACACCCCCCTAGAGCCGTATCATATATTACATTATTATAGGAATATAGGTAAATCGATAATACAATATGAAATATAAAATAATGCACAATACTAATTACATATATACAGGTTAACATTATCGCGATTGCGACAATACGCGACGAAAATTATTCGCTTACGTTTTCGTGCAACACAAAACATTTAATAATAATAGGTATTGTAGCATCGAATACTGATATTCGAATAGTCATATATTCGAATGATTTATGGTTAAGCTATCCGAATTCGAATATACATTACATCTCTATTACAGACATTATGTATACATATTAATTAATTAAAATAAAAGTTTTAGTTTGTACGTATTATATATAATATTTAATAATTATAATTAACACCCCCCTTCAGAAAATCCTAGCTACGCCACTGATGATTATGTTATGTGTTTACCGATAACTTGCGGGTTCTAGGCTCGAAATGCGGTATCATGAAAGTGGGCATCAGCGTCGGAGGGACGAGAATGTTCGACTCCTGGACGGTCTGACGTCTCCTCTGCGACGGCACAACCGTCGTTTCCGTGGGCCGACCGCTCCACGAGTTGAAGGAAAACCGTCGCCCTTGACCTGTCCGCGGAAAACAAACAAAACGATATCGATATTACGCGGTGTTCGTTTTCACCATTCCTCCCCCAATTGTCTCTCTTCATCAACGTCATACTTTGATATAGAGGCGAAGGTGGTAGACTTTTGAACGTAAAGTCGGCGGGCAACGAAAACTCTTTGCACAGTGGATTTTGATTCGCGTACTCGTGGTCGAGCGCCATCTGAACCAATTGTTCTTCTTCCTCCGCGGCCATTTCCCTCTCCAGCTGATCTTCCATGTCCATCTCGTCTTCCATCTGTGGATAAATACAATAATGTAATTATTTATAATTATTTTCGTGTTAACAATAGTAAGCTAATAACATTTTTTTTCTTCGTTCCTATATTATCTCTGTGACAAACGAACGCCGTGATTGTATTATTACCGTGTAATCAACGAAATCGTGTGATCAATGAAATGCTATTTAACACAGAAAAAGTTTGATAAATGTGAACATATATTTCGTTTTGGGCTACAAATACGTTTTTCGTTTAAAAAGTGTTTAAGTAGTATTTCAAAAAACGTATAAGAGATATTATAGAACTATATAATTATTGATGAAATGCGCAGAAGTTATGGTTCACAAAAACAGTTCTATGAAACGTTCTTATAAATATAACTGTCCACAATAACTGAGAATATCCCTCGGAGTATATATGAGTGTATATGGCATATCCCAGGGTTTATTGACAAAATATCAGTTTTATCGGTCCATCAGTTTTATGTTAAATCCGTTGGCGACTTAAGAAGCTTCCGTAATCATCTTCAACTATTGATACAATTCAAAACAAATTTGCAAAGTTTGACTAAAACTTTCTAAAACACGTAGTGATTAAACACATAATGCGTGTGACAGTGCAATCTTCTAAAATCATTGTTTCGCACTCAACTTCCAACGGAAATTATACGAATGTAAGTATAATACGATAACAGAGTACACAAAGGCAGTGTTCTTTAGCAGTGTAAATCGCATTAAACTCACTCAATGGTACCACGAGTTGTTCATTATAACAATGTTTTCGTACAACTTTTGAGATAGTATTTCGAAAACGTATACATTTCATTCGAACGTTTTATGTCACATGAATTGAAATGTGTACGGGTATTTGTCGTTTAGAACAGAATGTTATATTGATATAATGTTATATATGAATGCACGTATGAACGTAACGTATTTTTTATTTTATTTTTTCAGTAAGGAACGTTATTTAAATAATTATATTTGGTGCGATTAATATCTCGGTAATACGTCATTACTCATCCATGTTGCACGGATACGTGAAGTACTAATGTGTATATTTTACATGTACAGGTGTACATTTTAAACCAAATGCCTAGAGAACTGGTATCGTCAATGTATAATTTTCAGTGAAATTAAAATGTGTAGGATAGACATAAAGAAAATCAGTCTCGCATTGGTTTTTAAATGTTTAAGGAAATCGAAAAATATATGAATCTTAAAGTTTTTTTTTTACTTTATTGTTTTATAAAAATGTTCTATGATATTATTTTTAAATCTCTCAGTCTCGCAGAAGATTCGAAATTAGTAAAGAACATCAAAGGCAATTTCCTTTCTCTGCAAAAACGTTCAGTATAAAGGAAAAGTAAATTACATTTCTTAATCCACTAATTTTGCTTTATTTTGTTTTGATTTTTACAAATTTATTGTTCCGAGATTTAAAACGAAAATTTTGTAAATAATAAATTCTGTAATTTAGTATTTTTAAGTAAAATGGGATACTATTTCACAGTGTAATATTACATATTTATTCCAGAAAGAAACAACTTTATTTAAAGTGACTCTGTTGGGATTTCTGTATGACATAGTTGTAAAATTCAGACATATTTATTACAATATTATAAAATGTGGATAAAATAGTATATAAGTGAAATTCTTGAATTTAAAAAAGTAAAACATACAATAAAATATGAATTGATCTTGGAATATAAATATAAATCATTATATTTTAAATACGGTGATAATAATCAAGATTATTAGTAAAAGAAAAGTGTTTGTTTATCATATGGTTGTGTATCATATTAAGAATATAAATGTTTATAAATAATGTTAAGTGTGTTTCGTATGATAACTAAACGCATTTCTTTAAGTTCTCTTAAATATAATGTATTTTTTCTAAAGACGTTTCTGAGCAGTGGTGATGCAGTCCCATGTGCCATAACATATATAATAGTATAATATAAAAATATAATATATTATGTAATAATTATAATTATTTATATACATGCAATATCATACTAAGATCAACCTCTAAGAGTTCATCATTTTTAATAACTCATAACGATAAATATGATTTAAAATATTTCTCCTTTGTAGTGTCCGTTATTTTTCATTAAATTTGCAACAGTTCTATTAGTATTGAAATAGGGCAGTATTTATAAAATGTAAACATAAACTATCGTATTTTTAAGCTTTAATAATTACATATTTTTTTAAAGTAGGTAAGTTCTATGAAGTTTCAAATTTTAATAGTTTTTTATTTATTTATTTTTAACTGTGGGGATTAAGAAATCAAGTGTAAAATAAAGATATCATTTAAAATCGGTCAGAAAATGTTAAATTATATTTTCTATCTAATTACTAATTAAATTTTGTCATAAATGCAAACTTACGAAGTCTAATGAATAATGATAATAAAGAACAGCATGAATGGACAATGAATGGTCAATGGATCAAATACAAAAATATATAATCTGATTAAATAATAGGCATCTTATTAATATATTTTAGTTACAAATGAAATTACATCTAAGCCTACTTTACCCCAGCGGAAATCACAGCAAAATCTTTATTGACACCCATGTTATAGTCAAACATAATATTCGTTAATAATATTATATAATATTATACAAGTTCGAAAATAAAATTTTGACAATTTTACAATCATTATCAGATATTATAATTATTATATTCACTGTAATCCAGATTTATTCATTTAAACGGCATACCGTTCATGAAACGGCCATTGACGTTCGTACGTACTTTAAACATACCGACCGAAATCGACGGATGGGATCTTGTACGAGAAAGAGCTATTACTTCATTAAAATACCAGAACTGTATTGTTTGTTATCTTTTGTATACTCGAGTGAGCAAAATCATCAGTTCCGTAACTACCCTTCGTGCCCTTAGACAATTTTGTTTTGGCACTTATGTTGTACAAAAAAAAAACCAATTTTAATTTAACTCAAATGCGTCCCCTTGCTTTGCTGCGTCCTTGGCAACTACCCATTATGCTAACCTCTAGTTACGGCACTAGTAATCATATTATATTGTAGTTTATTTCTCCAAAAAATCTTCAAATGATGGATGATGGAAACTTCCATATCCATAAAGGTAAATCAGATGCAATCATTTCTTAACATTCAACACGAGGAACAATTGGTTGTTGATTTTTATTTTCAAATATATTTATAATTAATTTTTGTTTAGTTTCAATTATACGTTATTATTGTTATTATTATTTTTTATGCTTTTAATATTTACGCATTTATTCTAGCCTACAAACTATTTAAGTAATTTGATAATTTTGATAACTGGGATAGTTTCAATATGTATTTTAATTTTTACTTTAACGATCGGCTATAGGAAAATATTATGATTTAATAGTTTTACACTTTTAATTTTCTAATATTTACAATAAAATAAACTAAGATCCTATAAAGAAAAAGGTTTTTGCTTGTGTCTCTCTCATAGATCTAAAACTTTAAATTAATCACAGACTCCAAGCTTGGTGCCAATAAGAATCCTTTGAACATTCCTCTATCAGATTTCGAGATGTTAGTTTAATATTTATTCTTAGTATTATTTTAATTATTGTTATTTAGTAGTATAATTAGTATTATTACATTTTTTTTTATATTTTGCTTTATAAAACATTTATAATTTTTGTATTATATTTATTATTGATATTAAGGGTTTTATCTGAAACAATATTTGTATACAATCAAATTGAAAAATACAAATTATAGTTTATAATATTTATATTGATACGAGTAGTATTTAGTGGTATTAAGATATAGTCAAAAGGCCATCAGGCTTTAAAATAATACATAATGCACGAGTCAAACTTTTCATGACGGTAGAAAAGTTCCCGCAAATAATCGATTAGCTCATGGTTTATTGAACCTAATTGATTAATTGATGGTTTATATTCCTCGGAGATTTGAGTTTTGAGTTAAAAACAATATATTTTTTGAAACTAGTATGAGTTATATTCATGGAAATAATTGTATTGCCTGAGGTGATTCAAATCCGAATAAATCAAAACCGATATGACGGATAACGTCGTTCTATCTGTAGAGATTTTGGCCATAAGATTGTTATTTTTTTTCCTATTATACATCCTATTATAGCGGTTTATTTAGATTTTATAACATTTACGTATAATTGTGGCAGTTTCAATCAAATTGCTAGAGAAATTTGAACCATTTCACGAATAATTGTAATTATTATTAATTTAGATTTTCTAAATGCACTTTTAATATTATAATTCAATATGTGCTTATATTTACGGAAAAGTGTTAATTTATAATACTTATAATATATAATATTTGTTTTATATTTAAATAAATTTCTGTGATAAGTCTATTTAATTTGAGTTTAATGCCCTTCAGAGTTGTGAATGACTATAAATTGCATTTGTCAAATAAAATTACAAAATATATCTCACCACATTAAATTTTCTAAAGGTGATTACTTATGTTTATTAACCACTTCTTATATTGTGTTGAAATAAAAAATTATAAAAATAATTTTTATCGATCAAATTATTTTAACGATACTGTCGAATTAAATAGACAAAAGTAGAAAAAATCGAAATATGAATATTTTTTAATATTTTTTATTGGTTTTAATAGCAACTAACTAATATCAAATATTTTCGACTATTAATTCTTATAAAATACCAATCATACATTTCATGAACATTTGAACACATATAGAATAATTTAAAAACTAAATATAAGTAGTAATTTGGCTAATTAGGGTATTTTTATAGTAATTATGGTAAGTACAATTATAAGTAGCAAGAAATAAACTTTTAAACACTATTATAACACTATTATTATTTAATTATCCTCAATAAATATATACAAGAGGGCGTTCGAAATTTTATATTTATTTTAATTTCTGGTATCGGTTTTAAGTGCTATTATAACCACTTTGGTATCATTATTATTAAGTCTAAACTGGAATCCATCATAGGTTATACAAGTTATAAAAATAAAAAGAATTATGAATAAATTTCACCCATTGAATTGTATCATTCACGCGTATATATTTTAATAACTAAAAGCTTTTGACATTTGGAATGTGAATGTTTCGTATCTGAATTCGAGCGGTTGTATGGCGATCGTATTAATCTGTTGACTGAATTAGTTAAATGTATTCAATTAAAGTCGTGATCGATTTTTTATAACCGACGGTCGTTTGAAAATATGCACAAGAGTTTTATAAAATATTTCTTTACCTGTTTGTGGGATTCTTCGAGGTGTTTCATGAGCACCGCGACTACCACGTTGACCAACACGAATTGGGCCATCAACACGAATATGACGAAAAACATCGGAGCAATGCCGGAGGCAACGCAACAGTTTTTCACGCAATCTGCCGCGTCATCGCAGTCCTCGCGAAGGGCGTCCTTCATGATGCCGTTCCAATTGTCACCAGTAGCCACCCGGAAGAGCGTAAGGAATGCCATACCGAAGTTGCCGAAGTGAGCGTGTTCGCCCAGCCCTTGACAAGTGTGTTCGTCACTGCACTCTGTCAACACACACGCCACATACACGTACTTGTTTTTTTAATATCGTTAAGGAATATGGTAGGGAGTTCCATATATTTTTTTTAATATTTTCTTATTACACAGATATAAATATATTGTTTTAATGATTTGTGATATTCTTTATATGGTTGTGATAGGTTTAGGGGTTTGCTGATCGCTCAAAAGGTTTAATCATTTTCAACTTTTAAAATAATAAAACGAACACTCATTAATACAGTAATATCGTTAACCCATTCCTATATACTACCATGCAGTCTCACCTACTTATATTAATAGTCTACATTGGCTTTCAACTACAAATTACGTTATTTTTGCGTAATCTATATGTTGTAACGACAAAAAAAAAAAGTAACAATATTTTATACTTTTCGTATGAAATTATGATTTTCAATTATTCTGATAGTACTCATCTAAATGTCTTTTATGTTGCACTATAAGTTCTAGAAAAATTAATTGTAAAACTATTCGCGTGGGCCAAATTGGTTTTATGTTTGGAAAATGAAAAATTATAATGCCATAGGAAGTTTTACTTCTTGAAAGGTAAAAATCTATGTAGTGGAAAATATAGTTTTATAATATAGTAAAATTTTTTATAATTAATGGTTTTATATAATTTTATCATAAATAAGGGGTCAATCGTGAGTATGATAAAAAAATAACCTTGTTAATGGTGTGAATTCCGGAAAGAAGAAAGTTTATTTTATATTTGCTGACCACAAACCTATCCTTAGCTCCAAGAATGTGGAGCTTGAGCTAATTATTTTAAAGTTATAACTTTTATTTGTGTCGGGAACCATATCATATATTAGTATATTATTTACAATAGTTTTTTTTTATAAAAATTATTAAAGAATGAGAGATTCGGCGGTATAAAAGTACAGTTTCAAAACAGCATTACAATGTTATAATTATTTCTCATGCTTACCAAGTCTTCCGAATAGTTCTACTCCCAGCGCTGCGAATATGAAGAACAATAGGAAAAATAGAAGCCCTAAGTTTCCTACTTGAGGCAACGCTTGCATCACGGTGTCCAGAAGAGCTCTTATTCCCTTGGCCATTTTGAGTAACTTTAAAACTGCGGAGAAAAAAAGTAAAAATTCAACAACAATAATTACTATATACATATATTTACCGCGAAAACTAGAACTACGATGAAGGTATTAATAACGTTCGGTACGATAAACAATTTAGAGTACCGGATACCAACACGTAAACATTATATTATTACGAACTTGAACAAACCACCAGCAGAACGTAGTCCGATATCTAATATCCATAAAATGTTTGCCGATTGTTTATTTCTAGTAATATAAAAACCCCGGGACCTGTATACTTTATTCGGTACACAAACGCCGAAGTTTTAGCTTTGGGCTCGCATTGGTTTAACAACGGCTAGACGGAAGAGTAAACCGGACCAAGTGAAACGAATGGCCGACTACACGCGTTCACTTGGATCCCAAAGGTCCAGTTTCCGTGTCGTCGAAAAGTATTCGAATTCGCAGAGTATATTCCCCGAACGAATTAAACGTATTCGTTAAAATCCTCCACGGTCAATTGTTATACAGTGTTCACGTTTAATAACAATACATATGATCACGTATAATACTCGAGTGCACGAACACAAATTCAGGCATTTACGAATAACGGGCGTTCGGGATTCATTTAATTCTTCCATTGTAGTCGTCTACGCAAAATAAGTAACTTAAACGAACGATTTTAGTTTTCACAACGGAAACACGTCCTCTCATTATCATTATCCATACGAATTGCGAAACTATATCACACACGTACTAATCCACCAACCCACACACACCACACACAGAACATACATTTTTACGTCATATGTATTTGTAATACTACGATATTATGGTCCGTACGGTCAAGTTGGTTCACTAATTGGCTCCAGCATGTACCACATTTGGAGATTAAGAGCTTATAACGTGGCCGCGTGTTCGATTTGTTTTGTTGGGACATCCCCTCACCCCCGCGGAAGAGGAAAATTAATATCCACGAATCGTCCTGAAAACGCGAGTACGCTACTTGCACCTACGTACCCTCTGCGTTTTAAACGTATGCTAAGCACTGGTGCACACTTTTTTAATTATTTATTTATTGATGTATTACTCACCCCTAGCTATCCGCATGACCCTCATCACCCGGATGATGGTCGGATTTATCGGTATGATTTTCGATTCGACTTCTTCCAACGTGATACCCACTATGGACAGTATAACGATGCCGATGTCCAGCAAGTTCCATCTGCAGGGAGAAAAGAAAAATCTATTAACTCCCCGATACGTAATAACAGTGCGTAACGTATTGATGCAGTATTATTATAATTAATATTACAGCGTGCAACGCTGTTGAAAAACGTTCGTTCACTTATATTCCCGTATACACATATTGTATATATATTTTTATATATATATACGTACTTATCCTTTACGTAGAGTTGAATACCTAGAGCCAACATTTTCATCACGCACTCCAATATGAACACGGCGGTGAAAAAATAATTGAAAATTTTCAACGCGTACGTCAACGCCTGTAAAGCAAATAGACCATTGTCGTTTACGGTGATTTTTTTTTTTTTTTTTTTTTTTTTTTTAATCAAGTAGCTCTCACGTTTGCAATAAACAAATACGCGTTTCGAGTGTGTGGAGACAAAATTGAAAAAAAAATCGATCAACGTATATTGTGGATCATAGTACAAGATAAAAGTCGCATAAACTATTGTATATACATTTGAAAATATTAACCAACCCATTTTTTGCAGCGGCGTAAACATAAAAACAACAGTTGAACTTATTTAGCTGGCAGTAGACGAACTCCTTAAATGGTCAACCACGACAGGCTTTAACTTTTCATCATTCAAAACCCAAAGCATCATCTTCCGAAAAAAGCGTAATGAATACTTATACCACATCAATTGTTAATGGATCTTTCAGTGTTCTCCTAGCTCTTGAAAATCCTTACTTCAAAAATGAAATTATGAAATGTGATATAATTCGAGTAAAAAAATTGAATTTCAGTGGGTTTCCTCTTCACTGGCATAACTGGCAACGAAATAGCCGAAAAGGTAGGCAATGAAGCAATATCATCACTTTTTTTTTTTTTTTTATAAGAAATTTACAATCTGTTCTTAACTAGAACAATTAGCAAATGTGCACAGAGTAATTAAATATGAATTATTTGAGAGAAGAAGCCACCCATTAGTGACACTACCTGTTTGAGTTTGTTTTTTTTTTTTTAAGATTTAAGTTAAGTTAATTTTAGAATTAAGATAGGAGGTCATGACACCATCTTCGCTTAAGCCGCCTAGGGGAATTACCTGGGATGGACGAGGTAGATAGTTTTTTAATAAGAGGATTAGAATGAAAAAGTAGTTTGGTGTGAAATCTTTTACAGTAGCATTTTGATGAAGCACTGTTGCTATTTTTAGATCATTATGGAGTGTAAGATTGGTAACAAAGGGAGGGGCATTTGTTATTTTTCTTAGGGAGATGTTTGGATAACTTTGAATTTTTTGTATGTTACATTTTTTTGCACTGCCCCAAAGCTGGAGCCCGTAGGTCCAGATTGGTTTTAGAAGAATTTTATATATTATTCATTTGATGTTTAGGTTAGTGTGTTTGTTTCTGTGTAACAGTTAGTTTAGTGTGCGTAAGCGATTGTTTAATTGTAACTTTTTTGATTTTATGTGTGGGGTCCAAGTTAGATGGTGGTTTAATAGAAGTCCTAGGTATTTTACTGTTTGGGAAGAGGAAATTTGGATTCCGTAGAGATTAACGTTTGGATATGGAGACTTTTTTTTAGAGTGAAAGTAGCGTGAAAGGATTTATCTTGATTGACTTTGAATCTCCAGTTGGTATACCATTTTTCTATAAGATGTAGGTGGTTTTGTACATTTTTAGTAGCTACCAGAGGGTTAGCGTTGATGGAAATTATTGCTTTATCGTCTGCATATTCTGCGATTAGCGTTTGAGGTGTGGTAGGTTGATCTGATTTGTAAATGTTGTAAAGTATCGGGGAAAGCATACCTCCTTGAAGAACACCTGCATTTATAGAGGCTATGCTAGAGACAGAGGAGTCGTAACATATTCGGAAGTTACGGTCTGTTAAGTATGATTTAATGAGCAGGTAGTAGGTTGGGTGTAAGAAATTTTTGAGTTTAAATAGCAGGCCATTATGCCACACCCTATCGAATGCTTGCGATATATCAAGAAAAGCACAGGTGCAATATAATTTTTTGTCTAGGGAGAAGGAAATCGCATCAACAATCCTGTGGACTTGATGGATTGTAGAATGCGATTGATGGAAACCAAATTGATGATCAGGAAGTATTTTGTTTTCACTTATGCTTGGTAAAGTTCCTTTGAGAATTAATTTCTTAAGAATTTTCACGAAAAACGGTAGAAGACTTATAGGTCTGTAAGACGGAACTAAGTATGGGAGTTCGTTGGGTTTTAGAAAAAAGATAATAGATGAGAATTTCCAAACAGTTGGGAAATAAGAGAGTCTTAATATAGCATTATAAATATAAGTGAGGTGAACTATGGCTTTTGTTGGAAGATGCTTACTAACTTCAGCGGTGATTAAGTCATAGTCCGGAGATTTTTGATTAGGATATTTTTGAATAATATACTTGACATCATTTGGTGAAAAACGTTTGACAGGAGTAGAAAGTAGAAGAGGAGCGTCTAGAAACTGGTTTAATGAGTTGATAATGTCATAAATTATTATTTTTTCATGGGGTTGGAATGTATTATGTAGATGGGTTTTGAATAATTCTGCTTTATCTGAGTCTTTAGTAGCATAAGTGCCGTTATCTTTTTTGATGGGAATATTAGTGGATTTATAATTAAGAGCTTGTTTGGTAGCCTTCCAAAGACTTTTGTCTTTATTTAAAAGATTAGATAAGTGATTTTCAAATGATGCTAGTTTGTGTTTAATGAAATTTTTTTTTAGTTTATTTACCAACTTATTGTATTTGTGTTTATCCGACGGAAGTCTAGTTCGCTAATATTGAACTCTTGATCTAATATAAGTATAGAAGAGTACACATCACACTCTTCACAAGCACAAACGACTATAAGGTGAGTGACGAATAAGGAGTGTATAAATAAATAACATGTACCCATAACACGGACATGGTTTGTCCGCACGTAAACGGTTTTTTTTTATTTTTTTATTTTTTTTTAACGTTTTCACGTGGTAGAGGAAACTTTTAGAAGGCGCTTTAACTAGAAAAAAATGACAAGAAGATAAGTAAAAAAAACGTTTCGCCTCGCTCGGAGTTTAAAATTAAAAATACCGAAACCTGCGACAGTGCGAATGAGTGCATTGCAAGAGAAACATCGACGGATTTGTCCCGTGAAAGGTCATAATCTTGTAGTAGCTGTAATAGTAGTACCGACCGGGGCCAAACTTACTTTGGGCATCATGTAGAATTCCAGTGCCATCGTGACCACATTGAGACCAATGACGGCGGCGATCGCCAAGTCGAAATACTTGGACGTGACCACACTGTGCACCAATAACCTGGCACTGCTGTAGTCCCTGTAGTACGGCGGCTCGTGCATTTCTAATAGAAACAACGTATGTTTTAAAAAAGTCCCGTTGTAGTTGTTATTACTGTTATTATCGTTATTATAATTCTGTGACAGGATTTCCCCGGTCACTTACTTCTTCGTTTTTTTTCCATCTGCTTGGCCCTTTTAGCCAGCCGTCGGACGCGCTCTTCTTTTTCTTGTTCTTCCCGGCACCGATGAAAGTTTTCCACCACTACGCCGACGAACATGTTGAGTACGAAAAAACCGACTAGCAGTATGAACGATATGAAGTACAACAGCCGCCATTCAGAGTAGTTCTCTATGGGCTGAGGAGAGGTGGAAAGAAAAAAAAAATGATAAAAATAAACCATCGCTAAAATATTACGACAGCCGGCGCTACGGAATGATTTATCTGTGTTTACCTGTTGATCAACTCCCACGGCGTCGAGCCCCGTGTACATGATATTCACCCACCCGTCCCTTGACGATAGCACGAACAAAGACATCAATGCTTTACCCAGATCATCGAAATTGTACTTCTGGTTGACCCATGCGTTCTTCTTGTCGGCCAGGCATTCCTTTTTGTCGCGCACGTGTTTGATATTGGGACCCTCGCAGTGGAAAAACGTACCTTTGAAAAGCTGTTAACACGGAAACCAAACGTTCTAAAACCGTTCTTGTTTTTTGTTATTATCACCATCATTTTTTGCAAAATTTTTCCCCTCGCCTGTAGTTGTAATTATAAATCCATTATGTGTTGCAATGCGTTTATATCCATGAAACGCTACACCTACTCTTTTGGATCGGAACTGCGTCATAGTAATTATTTCACCCCATTTAACGAGCAATTAAAATGTAATAGCATTACCGCTCGACGGATATTTTGAATTAAGAGACGAACGATAATGAACATGTGCAGCACTTAGTCGATATTGAGTACTTACTGTGCTAAAGGTTGACCTCAACACCGCTGTGTGAGCATTTACACGATCATGAGTATGCGCTATTGAATGAAAGCGCAAATTATTAGTTTGCCAATTATTTTTATTAATTTTGAATGCAACGGCTTTTGATTTAACTTAAAATCAGAATTATTTAATTCAATAAGTTTTGGATATCGAAAAATTGTTGAGGTGTAAGAAAATAATTTGTTTATTATCATAAGGTATGCGAACGATCGGTGCTTTATGAAATTATAAAAAAAATAAATAAAAACAACGTCTATATTCACTTTGATGGTTATATTTTCAGTAAAATAGTAAAAATTGATTACGAACACTCAGTGAAGCGTTTTTTTCCTCAATTTGAAATTATAATTAATAGTTACGAATATGGTAAAACTGTATTTAGAAATAATGTAACAAGCAATTCGGAAACTTTTAATTGTTGGTAAAATTGATGGAAAAACTAGAATATATATATATATGTATGATATACATTTCATAAAATGAGTTTCTTAATTATATTTACAATTATTTAATAATAAATCATTAAATAGTGTTTAGCAGTCGAACTAACAGTAAGTAATTATTTACTAGTGTATAGAGATTAAGAGAATATAATTTAGTCTTAATTGTACTAGGATTTTACTTGTATTTGTCTTTAATATTAATTAAACGCAATATTTCAAACGAAACATTTCGATTGAGCTCAAATTCGACTGTTGATCGAGACTAAGCAACACGACGGGGAGTCAAATAATTCTTGAAACGTTAGTATAATATGGATTCGTCAAAACTAAATCTAATAAAAAAAAAAAAAGCGTCTAGTCGTACAAGTAGTAGTTTTTCAGACGATCCCATATTGTAATCTGATGAACGTTAAACGCGGAATGCACTGAACGCATTGTACTTAGTGTAATTTCACGCCGATAAACTTGTTAGGGTTGTGTAACGATTGCACTAATGTGACGTACAACAGGTATTATGGATTTGAAAATATAATATTGTTTAATGCAATGCAATCACTATACTGGGGGGCCTACGCACTGAAACTTATATGCGAACACGGAGCTCGCGTGCATAGCGGTTACATGTCACTCATCGAGCGGTTAACAGTGAAACACTTGAAGCCAGAAGGAATATTACTATTATTGGGTATGGCTGCACGAGTGCACGAGCACACGCGGCTAGGGATGGCAAAAAATCGTTAACCATCGATATTTCGTAATTTCGATACAACGCATACCCAATATCGATACCACGATATATCGTCCTCTATAATATATCGATGTATATTGGAACATTTTTCCAATATTAAAAAAGTTTATAGACTTGCACTTAGAACATATAATATATGTAAATTGTAAATTGTTATAAATTGTATTAAAATAACTTATTATATTATAATAGTTTATTTTAATACAATTTATAACCACAATCCGTAGGCCGAGGCCGTAACTTGTAATCGATACTTACTGCAGGAGCAATGATAAATAAATCAAAACATATATATTTAACAACATTATAAAATATTTTATAAAACCAGAATAATATTAATAAATTTAAATTGCAATTTTTATATGTAGCAGTACACGCCTAGAAAATTATAATTAAAAATAATTTTATCTATATTATTAATATAAGAGTATTAATATTTATATATTACATCCCAAATAATTTATAATAGTATGTAATAATATCTATTGGTGATTTCCCGAAGATTAATCACATTAAAATATCGTTAGACACAATAATATCGAGACGATATATTGACATCATGTATCGATATTTTCGATATATCGTTGTCATCCTTATACGCGGCTGCTAACCAAAGTAGAACGCGAGCATGTACTTAACGTCCGATTTGATTTAGATTTGATAATAGGTTCGAACCGAAGTTAATTAAAATGACTACGAAATTACGTCAGATTATCTGGCGGTGTTGAATTATTTTCGAGCACATGTTTGCTAATTAGATATTTCGACGTTGTTGAATATACATCAATGCAAAACACACGCGTTTGACGTGTCATCAAACAGGTTTTGCGCACAGACAAAACGTGTAAAGAACAAAAATGTCCCATAATATTATATGACGTATTGTATAGTATTTTGTGAGATGTTATTTACACTTACTTGAACACCTAAAATACCAAAAATAATGAAAAACGTGCAACATATCAGTACGATGTTGCCTATGGGCCGCAGCGACGACAGCAACGTCTGCACGACCAGTTTCAAACCCGGGGCTCGGTTGATCACTCTCAACGGCCTCAGCGATCTGAGCAGTCTGAAAACCTGCGAACGCCATACAACGGCGGTGTATTATTTTCGTGAACACAGGACCGTACGTGCATTGCACTGCACGCGATACTGCATGACGTATAGTACAATTTGAATACGTTTACGAGGCCACTCGGACGTAAGCATAATATTTTGTAACAACACGTTAAACATTGTACTCGTATACAGGGCGGGACACAGATAGACGTGTAGCTTTCAATTGTTTTAACGCGTTTTAAGTGCGCGGCGATGAACGTTATTTGCGTACAGACTTTATGGATCGACAGGACTTTGTCCACGGTCCCGTAATGTTTACGAGTATGATGCGTATACAACAAATTGCTTACCCTTAGTATTCCGAATATTTTTGGGCTACTCTCGGAGATCAACGACATGAGCAGATCTATAATGGACACGACCACCAGCAATCCGTCCATAATGTTCCAGCCGGACTTGAAGTATGGTTCGGTGCCGTAGAACATGCCGGCGGCGACGACCTGTTTGCGATGGGTCGTTAAGATTTGTACAGCGAAAAACGAAGAGGAGTGAGGAAGGACACATGGAAACTACGTGCGCGTTGTAGCGAGATTGAGCGGATAAAAGAAGAAAATAAAGTGCTATAAAGTATAATGCAATTTTACTTTGACAAACATCTCGAGCGCGAACACCACGGTGAAGACGTAATTGGCCGTTCCCAAAAACACTCTCTCAGTGCTGTCTGGCGGGATGTTAGGTCTCTCCATGGCCAGCGTGATGCAGTTGAGCGCTATGAACATGAGCACCAAGTTGTCGAACCATTTTTGTTTGATGAACTTTCCGCACGATTGTCTGAAACTTGATTACACACGCGTCGGGAATGAACAAGGATGTACTCGTAATGTGTATAAACCGTAATAAGTTATTGCCCGTCACAGCATGAGCGACGGGACTAACTGGATCTGCTGCAGTACGTAATATACAGTTTTTCGTATTATGTGATTTTCATGTGTGTATACCATGTAAAATTGTGCTTGTGTGTGTGTATTCGCGTTAACAAAGCGCACACTGACACGTGTACTTCCACAAACTCGTCGATGTACGTATACGTGTAATGTATGTATTAAATGTATGAAAATGCGGGTTTTGTTCGTGCACGGAACTCGACTAATGATGTTCGTGTGCGATTTGAGTTATGTGCGATTATACAAATCGTATTGGGTCTCGTATGTGTACATTTCAATCGGATTCCGCGAAATCCAAAATATAGATAATTTTAAGTACAAACCTCGGTATATAGTAATGATTAACGTACACACGCACACATGTGTTTGAGCGATGGGTATTTTTTAAATACTTCGCATCAGGTAGAGGAGCTGGGTAGGCAGATCGCTGCGTAATATTATGAATATTAAGTATAGAATTTTTCACTCGCGCGTAACGATTACACATAACACTTTCACCACGTTATGTTGTATTATGCAAACTCATTTCCTCCACGAACTGTCCATCGTGCAAGGAAGTTTGGAAAAGTAGGAAGGCCGAAAGAGGGTGGTTGTGTGGAGAAGTACGCAGTAAGGTTTACAGTGTCTGTACTTTGCTCCGGTGAAATTACAAACGCACAACAATCGGACGTCGGAAAATTTCCGCGTAAAAGGAAGATAATAATTCTCTTACGGACAAATAATCTCGTGGAAATCGTTGGTCTTTATTCGGGCCACATTCTATGAGCATCTGCCGGCCGACGACAACCATGTTGTGGTCACCTTAACAACCGAAATAATATATTATCACCGTCAGTAGTGTAGTTAGGGGAGAGGAGGTTAACGGGTAGTAACCCGTATCAAAATGTCTCTCTTATTTTATAAAATATACAATAACTTTAAAACATAGGCATGGTATAATGTTGTTATATAATGTCATCATTAAATTGTTATGGGCTATCATATATCATATAATATATAATAAATATCTTTTTAATAATTGATATATTTTAATACGGGATATGTATGATCATTTAATAATCGATATATTTAAATTTAAAACAAAACTAAAAGACACTGTAAAGACAATGTAATATCATATCCTTTTATTATAATTATATACGGGTCTATATAACAAGAAAAACTATGTATGAATTAAATCAGGAATACTATGAATTAAAAATGTGGGTATTACAAGGGCAACGACACACAAATAGCAGGTGCAAAGACCTCAGAAATATGAGCCTACATTTCCTGAAAATCACAGAATAACTAGATCAATGACTTCAATCAAGCAATATAAAAGAGGGACCGAAATGACCACAATTCAGATGAGTTCTAGTCACGGAACTGCAAGCAACTTCACGTCACTCTATATTAAAATTTGTTAAACACTTTGAATGTTAAAATAAATGTAAAAAGTTAAAGTCTTATATCTTATTAATTAAATTTAAATACATCATCGACTGCACTACTTGGAATCGAGTCGGTGGCAAGAAACAAAACAGTTTTCATAGTTACAATGAACTAAATGACAACATATTTTACATATTTTAAATTATGTTTCATCAAATTATTAAAATAAAAAAGTTGTAACTCATGTGGGAGAGAATTTCAAATTTAAATTCAACTACCCCTCCCAAATTATTTTTCTGGCGACGCCACTGATCACCATCATCATTATTATCGTTATTACTGTTATTTCGCTGTTCTATTTTGTCGCGGTATGACGATACGTTCGAAATTAAAAATGTGCAAATAATAATACCTATTAAACGAATGTCGAGATGGATTAAGGAGGTTCGCGTGTGCAGGAGCGTACAAAACACACCGCACCGAGTATAAATTCTATATGATTTATATTCAATGATATCACATATATATATATGTGTATGAAATAACGTACGAGCACCGTGTACGCGCGTATTATATTATTAAATTATACTACCGCTGTGTTCGCTATCTCGTACAAAAGGGTAAAAAGTAAAAAGAAAAAGAGAGGGATGTGTGCAGAAAGAATAGTTCTCAAGTCTTTTCAGAATGTATTTTTTTTAATTGGCCGTATATCACGGGCCACGCTGTAAAGGTAGCTTTCGTGTAAAATAATGAATAATCATATAACGATGAAAATAACAGTAAAATAATCACGAATACATCTCCACGGTTACTTATTAGGCGGATTCGTAGAAAATTATTGCGACTTAACCTATTACGAATCGCAAAGTTTTTTTTTGTAACTCTTCAAAAATGATCGTAGAGTTATTATATTGTTTTTATAGATGTATAATTGTGTGTATTATAATAAGTAGGTTCGTATGATTTGTAGAACAGACATCGATCGGTTTTATCGTTGTTTTGATGACCCTTCATCAATACTACCTACCACTTGCAACTGTCAGGTCGAGAAACATCGTTATTGAGAGGTACGTCTCACGGGCACATAATGCGCATTACGCAAGAGTACAAAAACACTTAAGCACACATTTCGTTTCCGACTTACCCGTGTTCCAGCGGAAATATGTACAGCGAGTACTCGGCCCGGTCTTTGAGCCAACCCTTCTCCTCGAAGAAATAGAAAACCTTGCGCACGTGCGCCTTGGTCGTGCCGGAGTCCAGGTCGCAGTCGCAACACGGCTCGGAAGTCTTTTCCTCCGCGGCCCCGACGCATGCCTCGGACTCGCATGGCTGACAGCAATTGTACTGACAACCGGTCGACGGCGTGACTCCGTAGTTCCCCGTGTTGTTCTGGAACGTTATAAACGCGGGCGTGTTTTAGACGTATTGGAGAAACATGAGAACGATAGACGGAGGACGGTTATAAGATCGGAGTGAGGATAAATTAACTGTTCGAGCCGTACGAGAAAAGAGGTCATGTGTTTGAAAAAAAAAAAAAAAAAAATAGTAAATTTAAAGAATGAAGGAATTAATGGAAAATGATATTTTTATAAATTATTAAATATTCCACTGTATAAATTAATTTTTTAAAACTTATTAAGAATATGTAAAATATTGTTAAAATTTATTCTAATAAATCCATAAACTAAATATAGTTTTATAGATGATAAAAGAAAAAACCGTATATAAATCTGTGTATACTTATGAAAAAAAAAACTATAAGAAATTATGAATCAACTAAACAAAGTTTAGCCATGCCGATTTGCACTCGAAGTTTGAATTAGTTGACTAACTCAAGAATGTTGTAATTACGAGTATTTGATAGGTATGTGCAATGTACAAATACGTAAAGTATAAAATTAAATGTGAATGATTATTTTATTATTTTTACCAACGAAAACGGTGTAATTTCTTCTATATACAATGTACTGTACGCAATATTATGTATATATTGTTTTCACAAAAATAATATTTCGAACAAATAATTTTTGAACACATGATTTCTTAACAACAGTATCATCAAGCGTGTGTATAAATCTTCCATGTCGTCTAATAGGAAATGCTCTTGATTTAAATAGGATTTTATCATAATTAGATTAGTTTCAGGTGTCTAATAGTTAAAAAACTATGAAATCTCTTTTTTTGTAGTTGCATAATCAGTACATTATAATGTACTCAAGCCCAGTGGCTTATTTAAGATCTATTTTAATGTGATTTCTACAAACCATATGTTATGTATAGAGACGAATTAAAAAAAAAATTGTTCTTTAAAATTACAAAATGTCAAGTTTGCGTATCACATGCGTGCAATATATATTTCTTAAACCATGCGACTACGAAAATGATTTAAATTTCGGCACGTTTTAGGACACGTCATGTACCATTGGTTTAATACTATTCAATTATACAGAACACAACGTGCAGTGCATAACATATCCGGAAATCCTTCTCCATGAGTAGTAATGAGAATCACGCCATAACGTTTGCATAAGGTGGTTCGGTCGAAGATTAACTCAACATAACCACAACTAAGCGTATGTCCGGAAAAACATTTCGAGGAAAAATTTTAAATTTTTCCAACGGCCGCGTCAATACGATAGCGGCAATATTTTATTTTTAACAAGCAACAATGGCGATAGAAAATTCGATTTCGTTTCCTTTTCCGCGTGTTTCTTACGCGGACAAGAACCGGATAGTCGAATGAGTGTGCAAATATGAATTTAATCAAACCTTCGATGAGAGTCGAGCCCTCCGAAACCCTCACTTGCATACGCGCGTCCGACCATAACTTATTGGTGGTACGGGTGGGCGCGTACAAGCGTTGCTCCTAGTTCAATTGGTTTATGAGTAACGGTTATACATATTTAAATCGCGCGGTTGCATCGGCAGTCGCATCACGGACAATCATCGTCTGACACGCGTTTCGTAGGCAGGGCCGGCAAGAACTTTTGAAGACCACGGGTCTGATCGGTTCCAGGCCTCTTTTGCTTACATTTGGTTGGCTATGATATAGTACATACTTAAACATAATACATTATATGAAAAGATGAAACGACGGTTCCTCTCGGAGGTATGATCCCCGGAGCTTTAGCCCTCCATGTCCCTGTTCGTAGGCACGTGAGATGATATTACGCAGAGGTTTTTAGCCAGTGTGCCGTGAGAGCCCATGAAGTGTACCACGATAAATCTATAAATTGTTTTATAATCATTTATTTATCAGTATTATTATCGATATTTGATGAAAACTGATCGAACTAATCGTAGATACATATAATATTATTTATTGTGCGTATTCTCGTCACAGCCATCTCGATCGATCGATTGTATTAATAACATATTGCACAATGATTAACCCTCTAATAGAGTAGACTGTAAACTGTCCGTGTACAATACATAGATATATAAAATATGGTTTACGTATTATATGGATTAGTGTGCAATAGAAATTTTGTTGAAGATGAAGTATACCGCATTGTTAAAATGGTTGAAAACCACTGATATAACAACTACGATTGACAACAAAAGTTTCATTTCATCTATAGTTGAAGCTATCCGAGAAAAATATATGAGATTCAAGGAAAACATATTCATTTGGACTAATATACCACAGTAAAAAATAAAAATAAAATTTATATTTATGTATACATTATGATTTATTAAATATTCCTACACTTTTTTTGAAAAAAGGAACCAAAATCATTCTATGTTCCCCCTTGAAATTCAGGTATGCCTATGGATTTATTTTATAATATCGTATCATTATTCTTTTATCCTAAATAGCGTTCATTAAACCTTATTGCTATTGTTATAACCATTTATTTTTTTGCGGGTATACTTTTTAGCATATGTCATACCTTAGCGTAAGATTACTTATCAAGATTACTTATTAGAGTTTAAGTTAAGTTTATTTCGTATTTTATAAGTAATCGCTCTTATCATTCAACAATTTATTTCTGATAATCAAATTATTCGACTAAGCAACGTTGACGTACAACTTCGCCGTCGTGTCATAATACTATGATCTGGTGTAATCGTTGAAATTCAAAACATCAGTATTCCGTGGTGAGATGCCAAATCGGCAAAGGCTATCCGCGTCTTTACGAGGCCAAAATGATAATACGAAAGGCATACGAATATATTTCATATAAAACATCAACCACGGAATTGTATTTCTATCGCGGCGCCGTACCCACAGATTTCTTTTATAAAAATCTTTATGCGGTCGACATGTTTCTTAGATAACGGCGAAGATGTAGATGCGAAATTTACATTCTTTCAATATCGCTGTCGGGAATATGAATTTCAGCAGTTCACCGAGCAGCTTAGCGGGAGCACCGTAGTAGTTCGCGGGATTATACTTACAATCACACGATATTTTGCATAAACACAAAAGCCCGGATGCCACCAATGGGTCGCCCCTTCGTTGCTACACGTCCTAGATATCTATCGCTTCACGTTTGAATAAAACGCGTTTTTACGTACGAGCAAAGGCGTTTAGAGTGAAAGAATTTAAGATGAACCGTGAAATATTCTCCGTTAAGGAAGCACAAATATCCGCGATCCATAACGTTCGAATTAGTTTCGAGTGAAAATTACTATCCAGGTGATATTACGACAGCGCGCTGAAAACTATATCCATTCGCATGGGCTACGAAAACACGATTACCATAATTGGGATGACTGCTTCCGAGGACCATAATTATTTTCATTCTACGAGCGTTCGGAACCGTTAACGTCCGACTATGAATATTTACCAAAATAACATCGAGTAAAGTTTTTAATTTTCATTTGCATATAATTCAAATGAGTATACTCGTAAGTTCATATATTTCTTTTATTTTAAAAGTATTTCTAATTTCTTATCATTATATTTGCTTTATGTCATCCTTTAATGGTTTCTATATTTGTAAACATCTCAAATTTCTAACTACTGGATTTTATACATAAAAAATAATTATCATTTTTTTATCTTATTACAGTAAATTTTCATTGTTGTGAAACATGTTATATTTATAGCACTAGCATCAACATGGTCGATAGTCATCCTTAATGAATTTTATTATTTCGTGGTAATTTATGGTTTTATCAGCAACATTAGTACAGTTGGAATAATATTCAAAATATTATTTTATGGTTTGTTAAGTTTACGATCTCTAATATCAAATAAATTGAATTAATAAAATAACTAAATTAATTTAATTGTTAATTATTATTAATTGAATAACTGCAACATTTTCGAATAATTATGTATCAAACGATAAACAAATAAAAATAAAAAATTAATTAATTAAAAAATAAATAAATAACCAAAATACAACCATTATAGGTATCCTACAATTAAATCTTATTTTTTATCAATTTATCATTTTGGCTTTCAGGATGTTATTTTGAGTGCACATGTTTATGTTTTGTATTAATAATAAAAAGTTGGGTTTAGTCTAGAAGTCACAAGTTTGAACACGGTTAATAAACACATAAATATGGTCATTTTATTAAGATAAAACTTCATTGAAATCAGATGCACAAGGAATACAAAAACTAAATTATAGCTTAGGTTAGGCACCTTTGCTCGACAAATGATAAAAAGAAAGCACTTTCGACGAAAGCATTAAATCGGACTAGAGAATTGAGTTAATTTGTCGTATTTTATAAGACGGCGTAGCACAATCGACCGTGTCACGAGCAGTGCAGTGCATTCGTTAAATTAAAAGATTCAGCGTATAATATAATGATATTAAAATTATGGGACAGAGGAAAAAATGCCGTAGGCAGGTCGTTCGACATAATAACATGTCCATTTAGCCGACAGCTTGACATATTATTGTATTCTTTTCTCTGCTCTGCGTTCATTAACATAAAATATCAACTATAATATTTGTTATTAATCATTTTAAATTTTTTTTCCGCCTTCGTGGCATCGCGTCCCGCTTGATGAGTAGCTATCAATAAACATTATCATACCGTTCCGGTTGGAATTATTATGTAGTCGAGTCGACGTTTACACCGGCTACAAGATATAATGTAGACAATTATTAAGCTTTTGCAACGGTGTAGCGCTTCGTGTAGTGTTTATGTAAATTACTATTATTAATCGGTAAACGAAACAACAGCCGACGGCATGAAACATACGGCTGCAGTTAACTGTTAAACAATATTATGTTCAGCGAATGTTAATTTTCGATAGCGTTTTAGAAGTTTTTGCGTGCTGAAATGTGAACGGTTGTACGAAACGAAATCGTTTGCGCGACCCCCACGTTCAGATATACCGCTTCGTATAAGTCGAGAACGTTTAACTATCAACGTTTTCCCGTCCCTAGAACCGTCTACGATTATAGACCAAACGAACGTTCGATGTAGTTCATAACAAACGGTTCGACGATAAGGACGCATCCAAGTACACGAAATAAATATTTCCACGAAGAATTATTCTTAGATTGTTGTTATATACGAGTATATTCAATAAAGACATCGAGTTGAGAAATAATTGTGTTTTTATTTATTTTCTTTAATTTTGTTGTTTTAATGATTATTTGAGATCCACATAACGAAGTTAAACGTTTACTGTTGATGACTGTATGTGGACTGGGTGAGATCAATCTCAAATCTATGTTATAAGTTATGTGTTACAGCAATATATTTTTTAAAACGTAGTTGGATCGTGAGGACAATATAACGCTGTTGTTTTTCAAAAACGTTGTACGGCCAACGAATGCTCGGCGCAATGCCGGTCGATAAGACAACGGACAGGGTTAAATGACCATTTTCAACACGTTGTTGGAAAAGTTTAAACGTTACGAAAAAGTATTTAAATACCTGCTGTACGGCCGACGGAGATCTCTCAACACCGTTGTACTCGGCCAATACATTGTTGGTCGCGCGGTAATTCAACGATGGACTTATGGAAACGCCGCCGTTGCACTGAGAATGGTCCGGCGGCACGCTGCTGAAGGATGTTGAAAAACACAAAAAAAAAATAGTGGTAACATATAACGATTATTATAACTATTTTATAAATCTATTATTATAACTATGCACTAAAAATAGTGTTCCGACCGGGTAACGGATTTAGATGGTTTTTTTTATTTTTATTTTATACATACCCGGCAGCGTTTCCTAAATGACCATTGTTGTTCCAAACCAGAGCCCCTTGGTCGTCATCATTGCCATCCGCATTACTAAACTTTGACTTTCGCCTTGACGAGGGTCTCGAAATTTTCCACGAATATCGCCTTTGAAGTTTTTCACCGTTTTCACCGCTGCAAATATTTTTATTTTTTCTTTATTTGTTTTTTTTGTTTGTGAATAATAATCTCCTAGTTCTTCCCGGTTCGCTCAATGTCATTATTGGAATAGGTATGTATTATTGTAATGTACACATAACATCACACGTGTCAAAGGAGATTAAATATTATGTGATGAAAAAATAAATATAATACAGGTATCCACATCGAAAAATATGAAGTCTTATGATCGTCGATAGGTATTTTTTGCATAGATTTGTAATGGTGGAAAAAATCAACTTTATTTAAGACAAACATAGGAAAATAGTAGTATAAACATTTTACGAACACCGAAATACGTTAACGTAGGATTTTTGCTATAAGTAATTTTTTCAAACATGAATACTTGATGATAGCAGACAACGAGTCGAAAGAAAATTTTCAAATGCACCGAAAGTATCTCTGAATGTAATTTACTTAAAAATGTTTAAGGTTTTTCAATGGGTATAGTAATTTTGTATTGTCCATTGTTTTTAGAACGTAACTCTTTAGGTATCCTATTCATCATAAAAAAAAAATCCTTTTTGTATAAAATATCACCCGGGCATAAAGTAGGGTTTCCAAGGCTAAACTTTTCAGTTTTAAATAAAATTTCAAAGATGAAAACTTAAAATGTAATTCTTTTATATCCTAATATTAAAACAACAAATGTGATTAATCATATGATTATTATTAATTCTACAGATAGTGCGCCTGAATGCAATCGTTCAAAATCGCATTAAAACTTTCGAAGATTTAACGGGTGCCAGTATTACTTCGATAACATATGAATCGTATGGGTTATAAGAAAAATAAAGCAAAATAAGTTTAAAATCTAACTTATATATATATATATATTTAAAAACAATTCAAATTACAGAGTAGTAGTCAAACTAAATATTTAATACTTACCTATAAGTGACATCTTCAGGTATTGTTTCAAAACTTGGATTTGATACTAGTTTTTGAGGACTGGATATCTGAGGGGTTCTGCTGTTGATTTTAGGAAGCTTGGAAACGCTTTGCAAACTATTTGTTGACGAACGCTATTTTACATTATATAAACAATTAAATATGTTGTGATAACACTCAAAACCATAATGCTAATAGAGTTTTTTGTAAGCACAAATACATTAATATTTTTAAACTTGTTTGGCAAGTGTTTACATTTTCTAGTACATTTTATACATTTCGGGTAGAAAACAAGGGCAACATTTCTCAGTTGCTCGGAAAAAAAAGTATAAAAAAAGTTAATCATTTATTGCATACTAACTAACCTAAAAGTATGAAGTTTTTATGATTCCGTACTAATTTATTCCTGATAACTATTATTATTATTACGTATTCGCGTTACTCCTCAAAAACTACGGGCATTGTTGTTAATATTGTCGTGATTGTTTAAACAAATAAAACACTTTTAAAGCAATACTTACGTGTATGTATTACAATATTTGGGAGAACATTTTATACAAAATGGTCGTACGGTTGTGATGTAAGGTTATAGGTTTGGTTTGAAATCATTGTTGTAGTTTTTGGAATTTTTCGAATGATTTAAATTGTTGTGGGCAAACTAATCTGTTTTCCAAACAATTTAATTGTTCTTCAATAAAAATATTAATAATCGAGTATCTATGCATTTTAGGAGTCAAACAGTTTTTGTGCTCATCGCAAATCCATTGTATTTACGTGATATACTTTTCGTATCATACGCTTGATGGTTATACAATTTGAATAGCGAAAATCGGTATAAATGCGTATGGATATTAATGTTGATTTCAAAACCATCGAAGACGTGATAGGGTTAAAATATTTATTGTTATTCCGGGATTACGTTATTACAATTGAATGCACGGCATTTAAATATTTAGAGGACAACTGACAACGGAAGTTTTTAGCAGTTATTGAACGTTGATAATAGTTTTTGAAATAGAATCAGTTGGTACTCGATCGAGGATTCCCGCAAGGACAACACGATTGTTGCTTGTTCTGCGGACAAAATCCGAAGCGAAAACGGCAGTCGTGCGATAATATACGAACAACAACAATATTATCATAATAGTAATCGAACATAGAGTGTAATGTGCAGACCAAATGCGCGTGTGTGATTCGTTCGACGTGAACGGATCTGCAACCGATGATGTACCGTAAACCTATTACTCGTATGTTTCGTACGTACCACTGAACAGTCGATCGAATCAATTGAAAATCCGCTACCGTTTCTGTCCAACGGCAAAAACGTGTACGGAGTGAGAGATTGCAACCGTCGGAAATCCCTCGTCTCGTACATGGCGTTCGGCGAATCTTGTGGTGTAGCCGCCGTGTGGGTGATTATCGGCGGGACGATTGCCATCGTCGTGTCCGCAACTATAAAAAAAAAAAAAATTCGCCAAAAGATTACGATTGATTCATATTGCGCACATGTCATTTGACAAAGAGAAATAGACCGGAAACTTTGCTTCAGTATAGACTTGTATATTTGGTAAGGCTCGGCATATCCTCATATTTGGATGCCGTAGACCCAGAAAATTTTTGTTGTCAATCAAGAGTTCGGACTTGAGATTAGGCCGTAATAGACGAAGTCTAGTGTTAAGAACCTTTCCCTCGGTTCTTAGATGTGGGCTCAATGATAATCATTGTGAGTGGCTCTACAAAAATTAACATTCGTATCGTCCAGGACAATAGTTTCTAACCGGTGATCCGAGAGAAAACGATACGGAGGTCTGCGAAAGAATTGTATTTTATCAACCCTTCAACGGATGCACATTACCTGATCATAATAATGTGCGAAAGTATATGAAATTACGTCGAGGTGTGTGGTTTCCGTTGGATGAACATGTAATAGTATTACATTGTAATACATACAAAAACACTTAATGATGTATTTGGTTAGTTTTTTTAAATTGTTTAAAAATTCGTAGGAATGGTTTGCAGAATGTAAACCTATGGTTTCCGTGATTCGTGAAGTCTAGAAGGTTGGTAACCGCTGGTCTAAGCGCCATGCGTAATGATGTGTATGATAGGTTAATTTTAATTTTTTTTGAAACCTGATTGGTAGACGTTATTTTATAAGCAAAAGATATGAAACTAAAGAAGACATATTTTAAAATGTAATTCTTAATAATAAAATCGAATGGCAATATGGTAACCATTTTTTGATAATGGAATTCTGTTCCTTCCATATTTTCATCATGTACTTTAACCCCACACACTATGATAATACATCTATTGTTATTGTTTGTTATTTATTTTATATCACGTAAGACTATGTTATACCAAGTTGTCTACGAAATTAAGTAATTTAATAAAATTAATTAAAAAATAATTAGATTAATAGTAAATTAATTAGTTAATTTGGAGTAATTGAAAAAAAATAATAGAGAAAACAGGTACCCGTAGAAAATCAACGTTTAACCATAGTTTACGCGGGCGAGTCCGTTTTCGACCAAAACCCTACTCTTCCCTTTTTAGCTGATTCACATTTCGACCAAATTTAAAATAGGCCAATCCCCTTATCGACCAAAACAAAAATTTATATAATAAATTTAAAATAATAAAATAATGATATACAATGTTTGATTATGATGGAAACTACTATAATATATTTATGACGATTCAAGGTTTTACTCGCATAGAGAGGTTTTAGGTTCACATACAGAGCATAATCCCATTTGCAACAGTATCAAGGTTTGTACAAAAACTAGGTTAGGTTTATACCCTTAGAACGAAGTCCCATTCCCCCCAAAAGTATCACACAGTGGCACTTGAGTTTCTGAGTGGAGCTTGCAGGCGTAACGAGCGAAGTCCTAAAATTTTTAAAATTAAAGTTCTGATTTTTGAAAAAAAAATGCAAACAATTTTCAATACGATAAGAGATTAAAACTAGATATAAAATATCATTCTATTTTATATTGATATTTTAATAATTAATGACAATAATTGTACATTATTATTTTATTATTTTAATTTTATTATATACATTTTTTTTGATAGAAAAGGGAATCGGCCTATTTTAAATTTGGTCGAAAAGTGAATCAGTTGAAAAGGGAAGTTACGCAAACCGATATTTAAAATTGAATTATTAATTTTTTAATTTTTTTGCAAGTTCAAGTTTTGTTTATTTATTCGCGTTTTGACAAAAATATGTAGAGTTATTTTATATCCACACTTTATTTAATTGTATATCTAGACGAAAAAAAAGATTATTGTTCAATTGAAAAATGTTTAAGTTTTTCAATGTTTGGACGGAACATTTAAAAATTTTTATCATTTAAAATTACAAAGCCTGATTAATGGTTAGAATATGAAAGTATTGTATGCTTTTGTTTTACGTCATGACAAAAAACGAATAAAATATACTGTTATAGGTTGTTATAAAATATATGAAACAATTTTATAATTCATAATATTAAAAAGATAGTAATTAATTATTTTTAAATCATGTGTGTCTAAAATTTATCTCGTGTTATTATAAACTAAATCTAGGACAGACGTTTTTGTGCAGGGCCGAAAATTCAAATACTAATCAAAACTAATAACATTTATTTTAATTTTATTTTGAGCTGTATGTTATATAATTTGTCACAAATTTCGTATTTTATATCTTTCTAAATTTAAGATTACCTTTTAACTTTTATTTAGTCACAAACAATGATGTATCACATTGTTTTCTTTGGAGAATCATATATTTTTCTTCTATAAGCTGGAATTGTATTGTCTTATATACCAATTTTTTGAAATTTTTACTAACAACGAGAAAATATTAATACTAATTAATAATACCTAACATAATACCTAGTATTTTATATTTATATTAAAATATTGGTATTCTAAAAACGTCTATAAGAAGAAAATATTTTATTTTTATATCCTTATCACATATAATTCAACAAAAATTTACAACAAAATGATGAAATAATAAAATTGTGAAAGTGCTCCTTGGTTTTATTTAAAATCTGATAAGTTTATTTGTATAGAAGTGAATTTGTATGAGTTTTCATGACAATAATGTAGATGATGAATAAAAGTGTTAATCATGAATTTTTGATCGTTATCAAAAAAGTAAAAGAATTTTCAAGAACTGTGTAGATAAGTGAAAAAAAAAAACAAATGGTTAACAGTCATAAAAATCGCTATAAATTGGTATCAAACGTTTTTTTAAGAGATCTGTATCAAGTTCATGTGATTAAAATATAAGAACATTAATTAAAAGAAAACCATATTATAAAATTTTTTGTAGAATATTTATTGAATTATATACAACATTGTTCTTTACATTGGTAAGTATTTAAAGCATAAGTAACATAATATATAATAAAAAATTGCTGCAAAAGACACCGTTATAAACTAATATTATATTATATTGGTACTTTTATATCTCTTTTCTGGTCCGCTAAACCGAAAATGATAATTAACATTGTTTGAAAAACATCATTCATTATTATATTATTATCTGTTCATTCAAGAAAATGGTAAAAATAGCTTTTCAAATTCTACAGGAAATTTACAATTTTTTAAATATACTGAATGCTTTTTCTATACAGATTGTTAATGGACGTCAGTTCAAAAGTAAGTTGTAATTTTTGCTACTCCTATGAAGCATTCCTTTTGGAGTCAAATTATTTTACATAACCACGAATAGTTCAGATAACAGAAATAATAAGATTATTTCTCGTGGCACTTATATGATTATGATATATTATGATGTACCTAATTGTTTTTAAAACTTTTGAAATATGCAATTTGTTTTGATAGAAGTTTTATTAATTGGATCAACAATTTTAAGATTGATTGATTAGATGATTTCCAACGCAGGAAAAATTATTTCTCGACAAAAGAATCTATTAAAAAACTCATCAATCTCTGTTTTGAAATAATGAAACTATATACGGAATGTTAAGGAGAAATAATGTCAGTGGACTATACGATCTATATAAAAATGAATTATAACTTAACCTACATTAGATAATAATCATGATGATTATTTTTTTATGATATATTAGATGCCAATCTATAACTAATCCAAGTTCATATGGTAAAAATTTAGCTCTCCCAATATATTTTAAAAATATAAATATCCTTTATGATTAAAAATATTAATCTTAAAATGGTATTTAATGGTTATCAGACAAAAATCGAAGCATCAAACCCATTAATTTACATTCAATTTAAGGGCAAAATAAATATTGTTTATATTGTATTACACTGTAAATATAAGATGTATTATTTTGTACAGTAATTGTTGTTCTCGTTTAACAAAGGTCACCCTTTGAAATTTATGACATACATTATATAAACATTACAAGATTTTATATTGCAACTAAACGTAAGGTTAGCCTTATTCAAATGCTGAACTCCTGTTTCAATTTATTTTACATACTTTATGTAGCTTATATAGGTTATAGAGAATGTACCTAGTATAAAATATAACAAAAAATAATAAATATAATTACATTTTGCTACTTCATTCTTAAAATAATGTCTAATAATTGGAGCTTAAATATTAATATCAATGTTTCCCGTTTATATACTTTATACCATGATTCGCAGACTGAAGTCAAATGAGATGGGAAAATAATTGATAGCAGACATATATATTTTGATTAAATTAAATGGAATTTTTAAGTATGAGAAATATATTAATATTATTATTATTAATACTGTTATTATTATTAGTATTACTATTAATTCTTTTGAATTCAAATTTCGAACATTCATGTTTAATTTAATATTTTAAAGTAAGATGTTTTCCTAAAAAATCTAACAAAATAATGTGAAATGCTATTTAAAAATATTTCAAGTGCAGATTTAATAAGCAGAATAAAAGATTGTGCTCTGTACAGTCTATCTGTACTTAAAAGTAATAAACATAATTAAACGTAACCAGATTAAATATCCTGATTTTTTGAATATATACCTCAAAAATGAAAACTATTATTTTATATACTTAACGAGTGTACCCAATAATTATTACACCGGTATTTGATGAAATGATCAGTCGTATAAACATTTTGTGTTAATATGCATTTTTTATTGATTATTTGAAATTGTAAAATATTTCATCACATAATATACTTTTAAATTCGTAATCACTAACTATACTTTAACTGATTTATTAACCAATCATTTTTACTTTTCAACATAAATGATTATGATAACAAGAATTAAGCATTAAAATGTATTTATTTTTTAGGATTGAAAAATGTCTAATTCATAATAAAGTTAATCAAATCACTAGTCAAGAACAATTATTATTTCTATATAATAATTAATTAAATTAATGTGTTGTTATTTTATTTCAAACAATGAGAGTCCTTTGCACAAAGAGAAGTAAATTAGGAAATATATGACGAAAAATGTCTGTTTATTTTATAAAAACGGAGCAAAATTGTGCCAAAATTTAAGTTTGGTGAGTGAGTCATAAATAACTGCTTTAGTTTGTATTTTTTACTAATCGATGTTCAAAAGAATTTGCAGCACGTGACTTTTGATAGTCATTGAGGTTATTTAAAATATTGGTAGTTGCAAAATTAAAGAATGGAAAGCGGATCTAAGTAAAGTATTCACTAAAATAACAACGGACTTAGCTATTGTAAAGTGAGTTACTTTATTTTCTCTAAAAAAAAAAAAAAACTTTTGCTAAATTACACGATAACTCTAATCAAAAGTAGGTTGTATTTGTTATGGATCTTAAAAATTGTAATTCCTTTAAAATATTTTCTTTTATTCAACAGACAGTATATAAGATATAAATGCATGATAAGACATACTAATCAGTATATTTTGTTTTTTTTCATTATAAAATAAATAAATAATATAAAGTGTATGCGTTTTATAACGATTTAATGCGCGAATCGATCGAAAACTAAGAAATATTATACAATTTATTTAATGTATATTTTTAGACAAATTATTATTTTTTTTTTACAGACATTTCAAAAATATTTACAGTTGTGTAAGGACTAGAATAAATAACACTGTCGCCAGCCGTATAATAAATGACAGTTTGCCGGATGTGTAATACGTCATCCGTAGACGATCGATCTAATATGCACGAAAAATGCAGCGCGTTTCACGTGTTCGACTTTTTGACTTTTCGTGTCGAGTGTACGAGAAATTCGTCGAGACAATACTACGTACATATTCGAAAACGAGTTAGGTTAAGTTTAGTGAAATCTATTTCATGTACAAATCCAGGTGGTTCAGCTTACACACACGCATCGGTTAAACGAACGGATTGTTTTCCGACGGAAACCCTTTAAACCGAGCACACTTCGATTTTTCCGAACGTACGACAGTGGTTACAATACCAAACGTGTTTCGCAACAAATACACGGACGGCGTTCTCCGAGCGCTCGGACGTCGTAGGGAGAAACGTAATCTGAACGCGTGTCCATCCCGACATTAGCGTACCTGTTAGACGCTGACGGGGAGATAGATCGTGTCGTCAAGAACTTAGTACGAAACAATGTCGATTTGGTTACCGATTTACCTTTGTGCGTGTTGCATTTGTTCGATATCGCGTCTCTGCTTTGGTTTTCCATTTTTAACTCGGAACATGATTTTCCGTTTAGGCTTTTCCTCTCGGAACAGAATTCGCAATTTCCTTTGTCGTCGCCATAACACGAACACACGCATTTGCACCACGACGACTGCTGCTGCCTCTCGAGCTCCCGTCGTTCTCTTTCTCGCCGTTCGTTGCGCTACAACGGGTGGGGAAAAAAAAAACTATTTTCAAAATCACACTATTTACGCGTTCGTTTATTATTATTTTCAACACTTCTGAGTACGGTTCATGTGAACATAACGGTTGAAAAACTTTTTTGACAGTTTCTTCCGACTTAGTAATGTATTTACGTCGCTTTTATTATGAATTTGTAAGACAGTATAATTATTGAACAATAACAACGTGTTTAATCTAATGGATATGAAACTGCGTTTGTGTGTGTGTGTGTGTTTTTTTTTTTTACTTATAATCATGTAAATAACAATGGAATCGTTTGCATTTGTTTTATTACGTCGATGACGTATAAAAAATGAAAAGTACGTGCAAAAAGGTAGATAGGTAGTTAACTTAGAAACATAAAATGAATAAAAAAATTGAAATCAGTATTTTTTTTATATATATAAAAAAAAAACACGTATAGCTATTGTATTCGTTTCTAAAGAATATTTTCTGTTACGTTTCGAAATGTTTTTATCGAATGTTTAGCTATTACCTCTGAGGAAAATCCTTCAACCAAAATTGCCACCAGCAAATTAAACAACACATAATTGCCAAATGTCATCAGCGTCACGAAATAAAGAGCGGCCCAATGGCTCGTCTTTTCCATTCCATTGAACAACACAATGTTCCAGTCTTCTTGCGTAAGAATCTGTGCCGAAGTAAATATAAATATTACAATTTAAAAACGGTTAAAAACATATTTTTAATAGAAAGTAAGAAGTATTTTTATTAGATTTGAAATCGTGCAATGAAGATAAAACAGTAATAAATAGTATTTCGTTATCTCCCAATTAGTTGAACGGATATAATATTTTGATTTTGATCTTTTTTTCTTTTTTTTTTTATGTGTATCGAAAAGAGTTCATAGGTCTAACTTTAAAAGCGGTGTTATTGATATAATATAAAGTAAAAAATAAAAATTCTGAATCTATAATTTTGTAATAAAAAACAAGCGGTTGTTAGAAGCACAATCGTGAAAATAGGTCACTAAAAGCATAGTACGACCATTGATAGTATTGAAATGGTTTTTATATTTCACTAATGGAATAAAAAATAACAAAGGAAAATAGATTTAGATAATTTTATTTTCTAACATACATTAAAGTAAATTGTCTATTTTATGAAATTACAAAAAATAAATAATTAAAAAAAAAAAACTAAAAAGAAATACAAACGCATTTTACAAATGTTGATATAAATTATTTAAACTTAAAATTGAATAAAACTCGTCCAACGAGCACTTATTTATTCGTCATATTTATTATATACATGGGAAATTATTTTTTACTCATTGTCTTGTTGCGTATGTAAACGTGTACCTGATATAATATTGATAAATATTCACGAGGAATCTTAATACGATTCCATTTATTTTAGACTTGTTGCGTCATAAATGTTCCGTTGTAACGCAAACTTATTTTCCCCGAGTCAGATTATGGCGATACATTTTCTGACGAGAACAAAGTCAGTCGTATAATATTTATTTTAAATAATTCGTTTCAGTCGTGCACATTGTTAATACATTTCGGGTAATACGACATACGTATAGGTACGCTAACGGAATATTAGAAACGTACACACGTTTTCGTCGAAAATGTCACGATATCTATGAAGTTAAAAAATACCGCATTATTTTCGTACGTGAATATTTTGTTGGTAAACGAAATAATTAATTTTTTTTTTATGAGCATAAAAACAGAAAAAATATAAATTTCAAACCTCGCGTAAGAATAATATAGGAATACGGTTCTACCGAATGGCATTTTCTAAGTTAGAAGTTAGAAGTTCTAACGTGGTACAAGGGTTAACTGGTCCGTGCGAGTGAGATATGAGTTGTTGGACCGTATGGTTGCGGAGAACGAAGTGGTGACCTACTTTCGATGCAAAGGATTTGAGTGCAGAAGAAGAAAAAGTAGTTGAATGAACATTGTCCACGTTTGTAAAAACGCTATACGATTATATTCGATGTTCTTTAATTAAATTTCATAGGTATGATTAGTACGAGAGATAAATTTATTTTATTTTCAATTATGCTTTGTTTAAGACGAGTATTATTGGAAATGTTTCACTTAAATGGTAATCAAACTTTATGAAAAAAAAAAAAAAAAAAAAAAAAAAAAAATTAAAACCTAGAATCCTATTCATGTGAAAAAAAATATAATTATCAATATCGATGCATAGTACTGTTGGTATTTTTAAAATTATTCACTCAATAACTAACGGTGATAAATTTTATATTGACTTTATATAGTATTTATTTTACAATTATTTCGCCATCGAGAAATGATTGTGGTTGGTGTTATATTATTATATATGAAACATACTTACAAACATACTTACGGTTTATTTATTTATTATATATTTTTTTAATATTCGCTGTGAAACACTTAACTAAACGTATTAAAATTTTACGGGAACGAATAAATAACATGAACGGTTTGAGCTATAGGTAATTATATTAGAGTGCACGGATACCACGTACAGATAAATAACAATACGATTAATTTATTTGTGTTGGTTTCAAAACGATATTTTCGAGTCAAACGGAGGACACGTAAGCATAATGGTATCGACGTGCGTTAAATGGTAAATTGCGTTTGTATTCCATTTCTATCTAAGTAGTTTATGACCTACTTGAAAGACGGTGACTGTTGCCCATAATACATTATTAAAATGTTTTCGATCGCAGACGCACAGGGGATGTTTAGTGACAATTTCTTTGCAGTTGCATTCCCGGGCTCCATTCCCGTACATGCAAAACTTACCACCGAAAAGATACATTCCGAGAATGCTGCAAAGAATGTATTTCTACGTAAAATAAATAGGTAGCAAGTTCATTTTAATTTTATTCAATAAAATCAATTCCACTCCCTTTCGCTATTTCGAGATGTTTTTAGCATTCCCAAAGAGCATTTTAAGAAGCATCTATACGTATATAGGGTGAAGTGAGGTATTTTCGTGGCGTAGGCAATTTTATGATAATATTTGTTGAACGCATAATGTAATTCCCTATTACACGATCGACTTGAAAATTGCATTGATCCTTAAGATAAATGTATTTTAGGGATCATTGTAATTTTCAAGTCAACCGTGTAATAGGGAATTACATTTTACGTTCAACAAATAATATCACGGTATTGTTTATGCGACGAAAATATCTTACTTCACACTATACACGTATAAGAATAGCACTAATTTTTTTCACAAATAATTTTGATCGCTACGATGGTGTATATCTATCGCGACGAAAACTCGTAAAAACACTGTTCACAAAACACTATATAGTTGTATCTAAGTGTTTGGCTTATCGAGTCCTGTGTATAAGTACCAATGCTTGTGAATGCTGTGTTTACTTACATATTTACGAAGGCGCCGTCATCATTGGTGTATGTACATCTAATGTCATATTAAATTACGTAATAATAATATGATACACGGAAGACGTGTAACTTGAATAATAACGATGTAATTGCAAGAATTTTATGTTATCAATCATTGAGATTCAGTACTAAAGTCTCAAAAAAAAAAAAAAATAAATAACATCACAATTCGTTTGGTTCGATCATGCAAGACTATAGCAGTAGCACGAGGATAAGTTCAGAGTGACAGAGGCGAGATTTATAGATTTATTTATAATATATCATATAATATAGATCCTAAGAGTTAAACTAAATAATAGTGTAGCATTTATTATAATAAACAATATAATAATATGATAACAGATAATATTACAATAATACTAGTATACATATGTATATAAGTATATATATATGTATGTATATAAATGTATAATTAGGTTATGTGTCTAATAGTGAATTATTTTAACCTATGAAATATGCTATTTAGGACTCACTACTCAAGTCTAATATAAAATATGTATTGGTATGATCTATGACGGGTGTGTCACAGTATATAAATATATATATATATATTATTTTACGTTTCTAAGTTGTACGCTATGCTGTGAGTACGTGGGTTTTTATGGGTTTCCCATCACCTGTTGAAACATTCAAAAACGTGCGTTGGGCTTCAACTATATCTCTTGTTAAAATTTTTATATTTTTATTGTACTCCGAACAAATATGTTCTAGACGTATTTTTCGTTGAATTTTTTATTTTTTATTTTTTTGTTTAGATAAAATATAAAAACGCTTTTTTTTAAGAGCGAGATGATAACATTTATATAAAAAGTACATAAACATAAATAAAAATATTACATACGTTTATCGCTCAATAAAAAAAAAAAAAAAATTCGACAGACTTTCTTGTTAAGTTTACTTTAGTACACAATAAGGTATTGTACCGACACAATACATATCCTCTTGGTTTCAACAGGGACGAAAACACTTAAATACGTATACGTGATCATATTTACGTGTTAACGTAAATATCAAAATCCGCTTGTGCGTGTTCTACTTATAATATATGTATATAAATTCGGTTTTGGCGTCTAAAGGATTCATTTGACAAAATGCTTATTTAACGGTTTTCGATGCACATTCTTGTTATCTATGGACATGATTTTTTCATATTTTATTCGAATAAAAGGTAAATGTAATTATTTAATGTATCAGAAAATAAATGAGATAGCGATAGATATGTTAATTAAAGTCTATTAGATGTTAGTTTTAAACATAGAAGTCGTATTTAAATGTGCAAAAGCCAAAGCGTTAAAAAAAAAAAAAAAGAAACCAAACATGATGAGTCAATATTTGTTTATTTCATTTAGTAACATAAAGTAAATCACATACTTAGGTTTGTATTAATATTAAAGATTAATATTAGTTTAATGGACAGTGTAACAGCATTACACTATAAATTAGAATCCCGTTTATGCAAAAATAAAAAGTAATTTTATTTAAAGAATAATATTGAGATATTATTAAAAATATTTCTACAGTCCTGTAGTCATTTCAACGTAATTGATTAAGGTTTTCCGTTGAGATTTTTAGAACAGAGTACTACTAAAAAAATAACAAAATTACTTGCAGAACTCTCTTGGGCTCAGTATAAATGTAATTTACGGTATAATTTTCAATTTCAACTAATTCTAGTTCATGATGACATATTTTTGTTTTTTTTTTTTTGCATAGGAATTTAAAAACTTAATCGCAAAGATTGTTTTTCCACGACAGTACAATATCTTTATGTAAAATATAACCCAATATATGACTAAAAATAATTTTGAATATTTATTTTATACATTTGTAGTTTAGTAAATTTATTTTAAGAAAAAAAAATGTATACATGAAACATATAGTTAAACAATAAAATTACGTTATAATTATAAAAACTGAATTTATGAGTCCACTGTAAAAAATGTATATAGAACATCAATTAGATAAAAATAAAATATAATTTTTTTAATTTCAAAAAGAAATAATATTATCATAAATTATTTTTAATTGAAGAAATAATCAGAATAATATGCCGCAGAAGACCCTGTACCAATTATTGAAATAAAATCATCTCATGATAACTATTTATATATAGTTATACTATATATAACTATTTTTAATAGATAAAAAATAAATTGTCAGTTAGGTATTTATATATAGTTGAAAAGCATATTTAACCAGCTGTATAATGTTATGTTTGATATTACCATAATATTAATTTATCAAAAGATTTAAAAAAAATAATTTGTGATAATTTTCTGTTATACAAAAGCTTCAAACAGTGGTGCTATGTGCCTATTATCGACGAAATATTATGTAAAACAATATTTCTATGCACATATCGTTGAGAATATTTACAAATTATATTATCTCAAATTTTGCAGAATAAACAAAAAACAAGAAGTACTGTTCAAACAGTTAAATGGTTATTCTTTGTTAAGACCAAATTTTTAGATTTTGTGTAATTATTATCAACCTTCTCGTATTATGGTATATTTTAACAGCATATTTCTTTTTAATTTGATTAATTCGACTAGTTTGTAATATCATTATAATAACAATGATTATTACTATAAAAATGAGAGTTATATGTTTTGTTTTCACTATAGTTTACCGAGAGTTTCTTATTATTATTTTTTCTTCTTTGCATAAACGGGACCATTGTAATGAGATATTTATGTCGCGTAATGCAATTTTATCAGGAAAACAGAGAAAACTTTAGAGAGAAAGATTTTAAACATTCTAAATAATCAGATTATCTTTCCAGGTACCTGAAATACAGTGACTAACGCCCATAACAATGAGTCAAAATTCTTTCTGTCGCACGCGACATCATTCTCTGTTCCATCATTCTTTCGGCTACAGAATTTACATCCGAATAAGTTCATGCCCAGTATACTACAAAAATATTAATCATTAATTCTATTATTCTATTTCTTAATCAAAATACATATATATTCAATTATCGGGTCACATTAAAACTGAAATGTTATAAAAAGTTTAGTATGTGTAACTCGTGCGTGTGTGCAGATTGCAGATCGATAACAAAACAGATAACATTATAGTATGTGTTCGTATGTATGCCCGTACATGAACGTGAACCGATTCGAAAACGATTTTCAAATTATGTGAAAGTGTGCATTTTAAGACTTTGGTTTTTCGATCGCTATACCTACTTGACGAACGATCGATGTGTAATATATTATACTTTTACGAAAATATTATGTTTATGTTAATGTGAAAACATTGCAAACATTCATGTTAAAGATGGATCGTGTTAGAAACAAATATGTTTTGGACCAATTAATTTTAAAAATGTGTTTATTTGAATTGTATAATGTTTGAATGTGATATTTCGAATTAAATTCGTGTTATTCAGAATGCAAGCGTACTCGTGAAATAGAAAAATACAACATTAAATATGTATATAGTATATACACTATATACTATATACTATATATATTAACTTATTGCGTATGACATAATAACAGTCTATTTGTTTGAAATTTTTCCGACGCGAGCAGTCGACATTATCTCAATGTGTTTGTTTTCATCCTGTTTCGATATATTTTGTAAGAGCGTAAAAAATAATGTTCAGAATAACATTCGACAACATACTCGTATATTATAGAATAAAAAATAGTAGCCTACAAAAGCTTATTATTGATTTTTATTTTTCTATTCAAAGAGAAGGGTTTCAGTATAATATGGAAAACGAGTACAAAGGCGTTTTACGAGCCAGAATTAAACTCAATGCCAACAGGACTAGACCCTGCGGCAGAGTCTACAAAACAAAACTGCATTGATATTTCTGATTGGACAAACATTAATTTATATAAATTTTAACCTTTCAACTAATTGTATTTACAAGTCCCTTGAGTTTTCTGAAGGATTATATTCGACTACCGTTTTGCTGTACTCAGCGAAAAATAGATGACGCGGATCTTGGCAGAAATTGAGCTATTTGATACATTATCATGAGGCAATTAGTATTTAAGCAAAAATCGCGCGTATTTATACTCCGTTAAATATCGAATACAAATAGTGCGTGTGAGATAATTATTATCGGGGAAATTCAATTTTAGAAATAGCAAACCCAGATAGTTATCCGAGTGATGAGAACAAGTCAGAATTATGTTATTTTGATGAAAATAATCAAATATTAAAGATATAATTACCTCGATATCTATCTGTATTTTGTATTTTATGAGACTAAAAACTATGCCTTGTCGATCAAAATATTTTCATCAGTAAAACATGTACACCAAAATAACCAATCCCTTTGAATAAGTATAAACAATTACATTGGTTTAAATTTTTTTGTTAATTTGAGTAAAAACGTCAAAACCAATTGGCAATGTACCTATTCAATTAACAATCGAATGTCGAACAAAATAATATTAAGACGTACATTCAATCTGGTGACACAAAAATATACTTTATGCCATGTATTTTTCATTGTTAATAGTTGTGTTTATAGTTCTCATGGGTCTACAATTTTTGAATGACAAAAAAAAATCAATCTAATTATGTAGTTTTTTTTGTGATCCAAATAAAAAAAGCTACTTTGAACTACAATTTATTATTATTAGGTTACAATCAGTTGAGTTTGATTAAAAAAAAATAAAAAATAAACGGAATAGGTATTTGTTGTTGACTGTCGCGACAATCGGCATGATTTTTAAAACTAAAAAGTGTAAATATTTTTAAAACGCAAAATTTAGTTCATTATTTTTTTGTACTTAAAATTATATACGATATCAAACAGTGATGGTATAAGTGTTACTTTTATAAGGGATTTAATTTTGAAATAGTATCACAAAACCTTCAAATATACTTCTATAAATTCAATAAAATGGCCCTTCAAATGAAAAATCAAAACTAATGCAGACAAGTATTTCTATATAAATTTCTTTCGAAGAAAAGGTAATTCACCTGAAGTTTACTTTCAAGATGTCCGAATTCCAACAATAACTCAAATTAAATAAATAAGCCTTTATTAGACAAACGCCTCAGTTATATCCACATTTAAAAACCAAGAGAACGATGCTAAATACTAGACTTCAACATTTCGAAATTAATTTAAAACCATCAAATATAATTGACAAAAAATTATTAGTATACAAAATAATGTTCAAACCTATAGAAGTGTACAGTATTCAAATATAGATTATACCTTTTCTTAGCACATGTCATCCAGATCATTCAGTCGATTTCATTAAATAACTTAACACTACACAACCGTTAAAAAATCGCAATCATCTTCAGTCGCATATAAAAATTACTATAAAAATATTACAGTTAACTAGACAACCTTACAAATCCACAATTTTCAATATTATCCGGTGAATCATCACCATAACATTTTTCGTGACAACTAAAAAGACACTGGGGCGTGAAGATCTCTAGACTAAGTTTCATTAGTGTCTGAGATTTTCCACACAACTCTTCTCGTTTGTACTTCCATGTATTTTAAATATTTATTCTATCAAAGTAACTTGTTGAAAAAATAATACACTAAAGATTGTAAATACTTTATATGGTATTTTTTTTATTTTATTTTTTTTTTAAAAAAAAGGTTAAAACTATACATATCTTTCGCATCGTTACCCGACCGTTTCGATTTTTCTCACTCAATTTCGTCACTCGCGCTTGGAAACAACGGATTAGGCCGTCATCACCATGTCATTGATACAATCGCGTGTTTCCGTGACATGTGTTGTACCCTTAAGTTCAATATTAATAATTTCAGCGAATTCTAGCGCACTCGTACGTCAACCGCGCGGGATATGTTCGGTTCACGAAAACGCACGTTTTAAATGTGACAAACAAATCGAATTTATTAACGGCTTAACGTGCGTTCCATTACGTTAATTTTGCATACGGTATAGCGCCGTTGTTGTTCGATGGAACCGAAGACAAAATGTCTATAAAAACACACGTACTACGAGCATGTACATATTTATAACATTACCTAATGCTCGTTTGTCGGACTTTGTTCAAAAAATAAACATTAATTTTCAAAATTTTAATTTAATGAACTGATTTTTTTTTCCTGCAGTGACAGTACATTTACAATAAATATATGATTTTTGTGTAGAGATTCGTAACATTATAAACAATAGCCGTACATGAAACATGTAGGTTATTATCTCGACTTTATTTTATAATTTTTCAACTTCAAGTTATGTGCTAAAAAAGTTCTAGTTTAATTAAACGGCTCCTTGTGAAAAAAGCAATACACTCTTAACCAAGTATAAGAGAAGTTCGAAAAATGTAATCACTAGTAATTATTTGATTGTGCTAATGAACAATACTCTTTAGTATTACTGTTGCTGTTGAAACTAAAGAAAAAACGTGATTACTTTAAGTTTGAATAAATGTATATAAATATAAAACGTTGTGCAGAAATAAGTTTTGACTAAATTATATTTATAGACTAGGACCCAACTGAGCCGTAAAGATATTTATATTAGTATAGTAATGTCGGTTCAGATGATAATATTATAAAAGTTGTTTCATTAAATTTAATTTTTGCGTCAACAAAGTATTATATTTCCTCATTGAACCAAACTGTATTTTGGGAGAAGATAATTTAAATTATAACAATAAGCGAAAATAGGGAAATTTAGGCGGGGGAGGTAAATCTTCATAGAAAAAATATGACATAGTTCCTAAACGTAAGCATATAACTACTCATGTAACATAGCAGTTGTGTAATACAATGCTATGGATCGCATCATTGTTTTAGATTTTTCTCCAGTTGCTATCCGACGATTAATTTCAAAACGTTTGCATTAGCCACAACTATTTCGAAAATCATAAAGCACATGCCATTTTATACTGTAATGTTGCAATCCCGCACTTATTTCGGCTCTGCCGAGACAATATATAATATATATTATATTTTTATATTATATTATATTTTCTGTAGTCGGGAAAAAACACGTATTATTCCGACTCACTATTGTTTCGATTTTTTGTGTGTCTTTAAGTATGTATGTGTGTGTGTGTGTTTGTGCTTATATGCCATCTCGAGGAGTACTTGTCGAAAATAGGATTAGGTTTTTATGACATATTCAAGTGTCGGTACGTATATAAATTTATGTTGCTTCGCGGTAATGATAAACCACAATAATGAAATGGCAGCATCATTAAACAGGTATTGTTAATTTACCAGCAGTAGAACCAGGTGATGGTACTTTTGGAAGTTTCACTTTTGAAATAATACATGCAACACTCCTCCCTTACCCTTTCTTCTCGAAATGCGCATAAATGATAGTCTTCAACAACATTGAGTATAAATATATGTAACTGTAAGCGCGTAAGGGATGTAATTTGGTTACTCCTCGTGAATTGTCTCACGGGCTCGGGAGCACAGTGTGCATGCATTGTATCTTATGTATACGTATTCACTGTTTTTATATAAATATAACATTTAACGGTTTGGTACGGTATGGTTGACGCGACAGAGTGGAAACCATGGGGTGAGATAAGAAATATGCTATCGACAAATTGAATTTGAGAGGGATTCGGTAATCGAGATGAGAATAACAAACCGCCCTGGAACGATGTTTTTGTTTCGACCTCTGTCACTGCGAATATCCGGCCCACAGTTAATTTCGAACTCTAATCACTGCCAAGCTGTCAAGTCATTGTACCGATAAACGCACTGTTCGAACAATATTACGATAGCAAACCGATAAGAAAATATTCACTTAAAACGGGCGCTATTCGATAACAGTTTGAGATATCATGTTCCGATATTTAGACGACATCGTTATACAATATCGTCATCCTAGGACGTCGGCGCCTTCTTGTTTCGAGCGGAATTCGCGCTGTTTAAAATATTCTATTTACACCACCAACGGGGATCACAATCGTGTTTTCGGTATGATTTTTTTTACTATTCTTCATAAAATTAATATGATAATAATGACAATATTGAAATATTATAATATGCGTATATGTGTGATTTGAACATGTTTCAGGTGGAAAACGTGTTTGGTTAATGACCGAATTCAATGTCAATGATGTTAAAGTACAACAACAATCCTTATTAGTTGCGAAAAGGAAATAAAAGCTAGTAACGTGGTTAATTATTTTACCTGAATATGAAGATAAACAAAATTAGAAGTGAAAAAAACACCGCGACGTTGTCCATAGTGCGGAGCATGACGAACAGTTGACGGCGTAGATTCGGCATGAATCGAACGAGTTTCAATATCCGTAATAGCCGGAATGTTCTCAGCACACTGAGTCCTGAGTTTCCTTCTCTTTGACCGCTCGTATTCTCGAACGATTGTGTTAGTTCCACAATGCTGAGGAACAGAACCGCCGAGGCCGATTTAGTATTTAGTATTTGTTTGATTTCATCAATGAAATATACATGAAATATATTTTTAAGCATTGAAGTAATTGAATTACGATTAATGGAAATTTATAGTTTTGCCCGAATAAATGCGCGTGCGTGCGTGTGTTAAAAGGAAATTTTTAAGTTGATAGCATCCGTTGGGAAGAACAATAAAAAATGTGCAGAAAACACAGGAATAAAAAAACAAAATTAATAGTTATTATATACGACGGTAAAATGTATTTAAGATGACGAAGGTTGTTAGTGGCATATTCTTATGTATAAGGCTCGTGGAGTTTGAACATCGAACTATTAATTTTGATATATATCTAAGAAATATACAGTTTATGAGAAAAAAAATATTGTGGCTGAGAAGAAATAAGAAATGGCTGTAAATTATTCTCGAATAGAATAATTACAATCGTGAATTGGTATTAACCGAATAAACCTTTAAGAGAAAAAACCGTAGTTCTGTCTTGAAAAGAAAAAATAATAAGATGAATTGTATTTGCTGACATTATATTATTTCCATAACATTAGGTTTAGCATGTCTATTGTTATTTTTTATTAAACGTGTACAAACGATCGGCACGGAGTTTAATTAATCTTACTAAGTTTTGAAACGTAGATAATAATAAAAGTAATAATAATAAATATTGTTTTTGCTATTATTATAATATATTGGAAATAATTAATGCGCTGTTACCTTAATATGACAATTATTCCGTCAAATACGTTGAATCCATTACTGATATATCCACAAGGTCCCTCTGCGATTACCTTCAAAAACATCTCTGCGGCGAATATCGCGGAAAAAACAATATTACTGTACTCGACGATCACGGTTAGCTCCATGGGCTAAAAATAGAAATATTTACAACAACATATAATTGTTCGAACTGCTCAGTACATTTTGATTATAAATATTTATACTGATCGTTGTCAAAGTATACAATAATCGCAAAGCGTACAGCAATAGCCGATTTTTAACGTAATGTATAGTACACGAAGACAAATGGTTGAGTCGTTCGAGAAAATACCGGTATGATGCACAATATGATACATTTTAGAATACACAGATACGTCAGCCAATTGTAAAAATTGAAGCCGCTTATGTGGACGCAGCCATTGGAGGTCGGTTTAATCGTTTGCTTCAACTTGATCAAATCGACTTCCAGTGGCTGCGTCCACGTGAGCTCTACCAATTATAACAATATGATCACGTAATTATACATTATTTTAAGATCAATAACAGTATAAATATGAAACTAGTCTTCTCCTCCCCACATTGAATTACCCGGTATTTTGTTTCACGGATAGAATATTGCTGTACGCGGAGTACAGTTGCTATTATCAAATTATTATGACGGCGTGTTGTGTAGGCAATCTCGTTACCTGCTTGTGTAGAATATGAATTCCATAGTTTATCATCGAAGAATATTACTATTATTACTACTAACCGAAATTGTTTATATTGAGTTAGGAAAAAAAGGCGATAAAAATTATATTTATATATTGTTTTTGTTTTTACTGTAGTTAAAATTAGTGCTCGCCATTACACGTGTAATGAATTACACGGGTACACGTGTTCTTATCTGAAACCGGATTAAGGTCCGTGTAAATAAAATACACGTGTATTTGTAAATACTAGTGTAGCTAAATACCCGACATTACTTGTGTATTTTACTCTCCGTGTTTTTGTATTGTAATAATTGATATTTCTCTATTATTAAATAGATTTTTGGATTTCAAAGCAAGACTAATGCTAACCATAAACAAAATTAATTTCCAACAATAAATTGTAAGGTGGTATTTACAGATATGATGATAATCGAGATTATCTACGAGTTTATCACCAAACAATATTCACAGTTTCTGAAAAACCCATGGCATGAGAAAACCACAGACGCAACTCGGACGAAATATTATTTAGGAACGCAATTCGTATACGCCATAGTGATGGCATATATAGAACATTTTATATAAATTATGGTAGAGTAAGTAAAAATATTAAGTAATTATAAGTAGGTATAATAATCATTTTTATAAGAGTGAAATATCCACTTAGGTTTAAAAAAAATTGCCAATTTCTGTGAAAGCCAAACAAGATTCATACCAATATTTGAATAATTATATAATATACCTTTAATTACCCTGAATTAATAACTAAACGGGTGCCTGATATTTACTTATCGGGCAATATGTACAAGCTGGTATTAAGTATACGGATAACGGGTATTAAATACAAGTATATCAGTAAAAAATACCCGTGTAGTAAAAACACGGACATTAATAGATTTAATACACGTGTACACGTAACGCGGGTACACGTGTACTCTATTAACCGTGTATAACTACGACCTCTAGTTATAATACATGTTATACAATCGTCTTATTGTTATAGAATTGCGTGCAATATTTTATGTGGTCTTTCAATTGTACACAATATAGTGTGCACAATGGATGTCATATCGTTTTTTTGTGAAATATGTAAAGCAAGATTAAAATGTTACTGATTAGTTTGATCACTTACTACTAGGCATGGTTTGAGAGTTTTTAATTAATTTTTTTTATAATTATGAACGATTATTAGGAAATAATTAATTTTACTATGCATATTTTGTATGAAGTCTTCATATTTGTATTAATCGTACAAATCTAATTCATTGCGATATTTTTTTAACACCGATACTTTTAAATTTAATCGAATACATTTTAAAATAGTATGTTCAAATATTAATTTAGAAAATAATTGTTACATATATTATATAACTTGTATATTTTTTAATCTTAAAGGGATTCGATCTGAATTAATTTTTCTATTAAAATATTACGATAATAAGCTACACGGATTGAATCTTCTCAATAATTAAATAAATATTAAAAATTATTTTTTTAAAAATGTAAATAAATTAAAATAAATTAAATTAATTAGCAGAAAAAAAGATATAAAATAAAGTAATTTAATAATTTGAAATGATGTGTGTATGCTTACGATACCATACAATTTTTTACTGGATTATCGTATTATTTAATATAATTTTTAATGTTTTTTTTTAAGACTATTGGCATTTTAGCGAACAAAAAACATATGTCTAAATGTAACAATTTTATTTGTTGTTTTTAAAATCTGCGAAACATTTCAATAAATTTTAACTTTTGAAAATCGAATTTAAATTAGAAAAGTTTTTATACTGATTACAAATTATTGTTATTTTAATTCCTTAGATATCGAAGTAAATATACGTAGGTATTTGATTTTTTGAATTATCTTTATTGAATTTATTTATGAAATATAATCGATTATAATATATATTTATCGATATTAATTGTTATTAAGAAAATAATTATGTAATGAATAAACCAAATATAATCATGCTTAAGTAGAAATATCAATGTTTAGTCTAAGAACAAGAATTAACATTTTCAGTTATCAAGTGGAAGTTTTCTTTTAAAAGATTAAAAACAATAGGTAATTATACATATTTATTCAAAGAAATTTAAAAATATGAGTATATTTAAATACAGCATTTTTATATTGATAAACTTAATTGCATACCGAGTTTAATTTTTAGAAACACGTGACCTAGTAGGCCATTATAGAAAATAGAAAATTTAAAATAAATAAATTTATATATTAAGTGTTAAAGCTACATCTCGATTAACTATAAAACTTAGTATGATATTATTAATAAAAGTTGTAGAAACTAAGTTTAAATTGTACAAACCTTGGAAAACTATATACAAGAACCAGATTATTTTATCTTTACTTAATGCTTGGCACGGATAAACTGAATATTCAAATAGTTATACATATATAAAAATAAATTATAATACGTTTGGTTATTAAATTATATTATTTGGCTGATTAAAAAATTATATATGTAGATTTAAAAGCGATTTTTCAGATTTAAAATAATTGTGAGAAACATTCATTAAATAGAGCCTAAAGAATAATAATTGTAATTGGTATTTCTTTTTCATGATACTTATTCATCGGGAACATAATTTTCCCCAATTTATCATGTCAGTAGTAATACGTTAATTATATACAAGTCACGTTCAACCGAAATCAATTATTTAAATTTGTTTAAATTGTAAGCAATTTCAATACATTACCTAAGGCTTATATTTAGTTTATGTAAATTCAATTTGTCGTAATTCAAACCATTGAACTATAATTGAATCATTATTTTGAATTATGACTTAAATCGTAAAGAAAATCGAACACATAATAATATAACTTATTTAAATATTTATAACTTAAGTTTTGAACATGGTTATCGTGCTGACTAAAGGTCTATATTATGGTACTTCATAGGCATATATTATGATGGATTGGTAAGGTTTCAAAAACATTCCGGAAAAAACATTAACGAGGAGCATCGAGATTATATCCGGCATGAAATTCACATACACACGTGTAGGAGACCCACGAAGCCGGTATCAGGATTGAGTGGGAGTGTTTCTGTAGAATGAGGAAGCGTGAGAGGAAAAAAAAAATAATAAAAATAATAACAATAGTGTAATAGGTTGTGTAAATAGTTTACGTGTATGTATGTGTGTACGTGAGTGTGTACGTGAACATGTATATACGAGTTCGTTTATACCTGATTGTGGTACTCTATGCCCATGCTGAGCGTGTTGATAAGTATTGCAAGCAAAATGCACTGCTGGAACCGTCTATGGTTGACGAGGAGCTTAATACACTCTCTCAACAGGGAACAGCCCACCAGACAATAAATCTGCAGGCAACCCATCGCGTCGGCGAGGCATGCTTTGTTTTTACCCTCCGATCGGTCGTCTTCGTCGTCCATCATCAGCTCTCCATCAGACTGTCGGTCCATCTGCGAACGAACATAGGGCGAGTGGTGAAGGAAAACGGAACGAATGCGAAAACAAGAAAACACGAACGAGAGGTAAGTGCACGCACAGTTTCCATATCGTTCGCCATCCGAACGTAACCAGTGTTGGGACGGAATTAATCATCCGAATAATGATAACGGCAATGCTTGAGATTTTTATCCGGATTAAACATTTAATAAATACACTCACCGATATTGTGCTAAATCCATTTTTACCAGAATATACTTATATGATTATTCCGATTATAGAAATGTGTTACTGCAGCTGTGTGTTAAAACTTTAAGTTACTTTGAAAACGTGTGAAATTAAGAGTAATGTTTTCTCAACTTTAAACCAATTTTATAATACGTAAAACATGGCACTCAAAAAAAATATTGACAACTCTCAGGATAATTATTAATTTTTGAATTTTTGAATATTCGTTATGATTTATGTACACAAAATCGTTTATCACTGCTTGGAACGAATATCGTTGATCGAGTACGTACATTATACAATTTTTTTTTTTTTCATAGAAAACTTACTGTCTGTGTTTAAGAAAAGTAAAACTCGATATGAAAATCTGATAATAGTGTTTACATGAAAATATAATTTTACACCTTTGGAGGAGGCTGTCCACTGATAGAATCTTCCGGAACATATGAATTACAAATTTAAGGGACTCGACAACAGCATATTTTGAGAAAACGTGGTAGGTTATCCAAGAATGTGGTCGAAAACAAGTGAGAGGATTATTACGGATTCGTAATTTGGTGTAAAATCGTTTATTGTGTTGTATTTGAAAATCTATAAAATGTTTCCTCACCATAAGAAGAAGATAGACGGACTTGTTTGTTCATCTAGATAAGATTTAATGTCGAAAGTATACGGTTTACGTCTGGACAGTATTAAAATTGTAGCTCCTAAAATATATGTTCTACGTCCATTACCCTGCCTCCCCCCCATCCAGAAATGTGTAATTTTTTTAATGCTTATAATCAGTACGTAATTTATATGAATTTGTACGACCATTTTCAGAATTTGTACGGAGCTTGTTCACCGAGAAAAATTAGTTTTTCGCGGGAGGGACTGGAATAACGTTATTCCAGCCCCTCCCACCAGTAAAAATACACGTTTTACAAAAATTTATTTTGCGAATAATTAGTACGTAATTTGTATGGATTTTTACGATCATTTTACCACTTTTATGAATTAGCAAAGTGATATATTAACAAAATAAAATATATTTTCAGAAGAATTCTGTATGTTTAAAATCTTACATCATAATATTCATAATTGTATTACTATTATTTATACAAAGGCATATTGCAATCATACTATTTTTATTTTAAACTTATATTTGTTAGATAACAATGGCGCGGGATAAAAATAGTAATTATTTTTATTTTCTTAAGAAATATCCGATAATATGTATTTTACTCGTATTTATAATATACTTATATATTACATATACTATTATATAAATTAATTAGATGTTCGTTAGCAATATCCACCTGAGTATTATTTGCAGAAATCTGACAAATGTCTTGTATATACTCTTCTTGTAATCCTAAAGCTATTTTAACATTATGACGATCAGTATGCGCGAACAAATGTATTGCATTTTTGCTAACACGGCCAGTGCCGCAATAACCGGGTATTTTGCATGTGTCAAACACACGGGTCCATGGTCTTATAATAGGGCCCAATGGGACCAATAGGACCCAAAATATTTTAAAAATATGTAGAAAGCAAGAAAATTCGAAATTCAAAATAGTTTGGTTACAAATATGGTACGGTTTTCCTATAGAGTCCGGATGCGGTGGAGGGCATTCATTTTATTTACACACGGGTAGTGGCATAGAAAGACTCATTAGCGCCTTTGGCAAACTTAGAAAAAAAAACGCTTTTTAACTAATTGAAATATGATGTTACAATTTTTATTTATAATTAATTATTACAGTGTTTAAATTTTTAAAATTTGCTTTTCTCGCATTATGACTAGCGAATTAATCGATAATTTCTTCATATGAAGTTTTTTATTTAAATGATCTTGTTATGTATGTATTGTATATAATAATATTTTCATAATTTCATCATTAAATTCAAATGTAGTCTGTACAAATAGGCAAAATCTACGTATTTCAAAAAATATAATAGAAAAATTTCGATTTAATTGTAGGATACAAATACGACTTATGCACAATTTTGCGCCCCTTGCGTAGGCACAGTTTGTCATACCCTTGTTACGCCACTGCACACGGGCCTAAGTTAGTGTAATTGCGGCACTGAACACAGCCATTCAGATATATACTAATATCATTCCAAACATAATTTGATGCAACAAAAATTTCTTATACATCAAAGAAAGCAAAGTATTGATATACAGCTAAAAGCGTTTAATAGTATTTCGCACGCCGAAGAATATAATATATTCTTATATATATTTCTACTATGTTATAATACATATTATATACTCATAATATTAGCTCATATATTGCATATTACATATTTTATTATAAAAGGTCCCCATAACAACATACATAAATTGCAACTAGGTATTTGTCAGGTATATACTTAAGTTGCGGCCTGTGTTTCTGTCATGTATTCGTTAATTACATAATTAATAATTAATATAATATGACGTATACATTTTTTGTTTTATTATTATTGTTTCTTAATTTTAAATAAAAAAGTGTTAGTACAAACAGCAATATTTTAAATGGGTAGGAAAATATTGGTTGTAAATTGTTAATATAAATTTTAATATAAAAATACCCGGGATGCAATTTACACATGTACAAAAAATGTACGGGACGCAATTTAGTATATCCAAAATTACTCGGATCTCAATTTACATCAAAAAGGTACATTGGGATGCAACTTATAGTCACCCAGAAATATTACAAAAATCCGATTTTATCTCATAAAATATTAGTCGTACATTTTTATAGTTAAAAATACATAAAAATTGATTTAATATTTAAGGCATGAAAATTATGAAAATTGGATAAAAAAATTTTCTTAAGATTTTCTTTGTCATAAAAAAAATTATAACGGAAAGTTGTAAAAAGATTATATTAGCTTCAACAAATGAAATTTTTTCTTCCAGCCATTTTTAATAATAATGTTAATAAATTATTAACATATTTAATAAAATTATATTTCTATTACAAAATGATGTCTCAAAAAAGAAATCAAAATTAAATTGTTGTACAAATACTGCACTCTAATTCACAGTTCATATGGTAAACACAACACTGAAGAGCTAAATGACTAAAATGAACTGTTATTAATTTATATCATATACAAGTATATTATAAATATGAGTAAAATACATACTATTGGATATTTTTAAATAAAATAAAAATTACTATTTATATCCCATGCCATTGTTATCTAACTTATAGATGTTTAAAATAGAAATAGGTAGTATGTTTGCAGTATGCCTTAATATAAATAAAACAATGATGTTGGAATTTCCAATAATTATTGAATTAATCATATTTTCAAATAAAAATTGTGAGAAATATTCATCGGTAATTGAACGTCCTAAAGCTACATTACATATGAAACTACCAAAGGTCAAATCCAAGAATTGCAGCAATTTATTAATAAACGTCTTTCCGTGGAGAAACTTGCATGTTTGCACAATAAAAACGCTTTATCAAACTGCAGTGGATTTCAGAATATTGAATCGAACATTTCGCCAGTACTTATTTTCATTGAAATTCTGTTTTGGAAAGGTATGATTATCTTTTTAATAACTTAAGTACTTATCGTAGGTCAACATTTTGAATATACCTAATATTTTTCAGGTGAAAACGTTGAACACAGCAATGATACAGGATATACATTAGATTTAAAACTATGTGATAATCCAAAAGGCATATCTCTTAATAAAAAGTCGTATGAATTTCGTGGAGTAACACATTTTCACAGAGGGAATAATAATTTAAGAAATTCTGTAGGCCATTACACAACTTACGTGAAAAGATGTAATGAACATTGGGAGTTATTTGATGACCTAAAAACACAACCAATACCTGTCAAAAAAATTACTCAAGTTTTATACGAAATAATAATGTATCTTATACTTGTCAGTAGAATTTTAATTTTTAAGTTAAATTTTTGTATGTAAATTTAATACAAATAATTACAAAAAATTTAAAAATAGAAATATGTAGTGAAAAAGGTGATTTATTTAAGTGATTTATTTAAGGTTCATATTTTTCAAAAGAGAAAACAAAATGAAACATTTACAAAAACACTGTCCCACTTCAAAGTTCCAAAAGTAAACATAATACTGAAGAACACAATGATTGAAATAAACTGTTATTAGTTTATATAATAGTATATGTAATATACAAGTATATTATAAATACGAGTAAAATACATATTATCGGATATTTCTTAAGAAAATAAAAATAATTACTATTTTTATCCCGCGCCATTGTTATCTAACAAATATAAGTTAAAAATAGAAGTAGTGTGATTGCAATATGCCTTTGTATAAATAATAGTAATACAATTATGAATATAATGATGGAAGACATTTTAAACATACAGAATTCTTCTGAAAATATTTTTTATTTTGTTAATATATCACTTTGCTAATTCATAAAAGTGGTAAAATGATCGTAAAAATCCATACAAATTACGTACTAATTATTCGCAAAATAAATTTTTGTAAAACGTGTATTTTTACTGGTGGGAGGGGCTGGAATAACGTTATTCCAGTCCCTCCCGCGAAAAACTAATTTTTCTCGGTGAACGAGCTCCGTACAAATTCTGAAAATGGTCGTACAAATTCATATAAATTACGTACTGATTATAAGCATTAAAAAAATTACACATTTCTGGATGGGGGGGAGGCAGGGTAATGGACGTATATGTTCTCATGTCATTTAAAATTATAATTCTGAAACTCTAATCGAAATAAATATGAAGGTTTCATCTCACGCTTTTGATTCGTGGCTATACAATCTGTCTCGGTCAACTGGTTGTTTTTAAACTTTAAGATTTTTCTTTGCCAACAAATTTTATTCAAAATCGGTTGATAAGACCAACGTAGTTCTTTTTATGATTTTTGATGTACAGTTTTACTCGGATATTTTAAAATTGTGCTTTTTATAACGTTCGTGTTGATTTTCAATGCTGCCTCCTCCTCCCCCCCCCAGGTGAAAAGCTGCAGGAAAAATATACCCAGTGCGGATAAAAATATTTTTCCGATCCCTGGTCTAAACATATCTCAACACTGTCCGTAACGGTTTTGACGTTGGCGGCTTACCAGCGCGTGACGTTTCGTCCTGCCGGTATTGTTGTTGTTTATGTTGGCCGTGTTGCGGTTGACGTTCTGTACGATAGTCGCAACGGACGCTCCTCCACCAGTCTTGCTGAGCGCCTTCAGCAACGATGTCAGGGCCGATTGACCGGTGGGCAGGGCCGCGGACAAGGCGCCGCTAAGGGCCAACAGTTCCTGGCATGTGATTTCCTGGTCGACCGGAACCGAGGTCGCATTATTCTGCACACATAAATATCAATGCATTATCATTTAAAGTCGTTATTATTGTAACTATTAGTAAGCACGTATCCGGCCAATACGTCATAAACACTTGCCGGATACGTGTGTGTTGTGCGACGGATTATCAGTCACACGGTTATGACTGCGAACTCGGTATTTGGGTACAATAATGCTGTGCTGCGTTGGAAACGATTGATGAGTAGACGACGGTTAAACCCGAGTAACTCCGTGTATGTATTTCGTCAAAACCACGCGGTTGTCACACGGTCATTGTAAAAACGATAATGTTATAAGTACGCGTGAACCGTCTTTACCGCCGTCGGTTCGCATCGAATATCACCGTGTAATGAACACTTGCTTGCGTCTGCGGGTTAAATGTTTATGTTAAACGATATTGCATGCAATACGTGTAAATAGTTATCATTATTTAAACCATTGTAATATAAAACTATTGTTAAGTTATAATTTAAAACACGATGGACAAATGCGTACGCATGTATACTCGCGAACACGCATGCACTATATGTAACGCATAAAAAACATGCATGCTGTTGGTTGGCCAGCGTATAATGTTCATGCAAAACTCCACACTTAACTAGTTTAGACTAACTACTTTTGGACGAGTTCAAGTCGTTCCATACGGATGACTTAAATTTACGTCTACCATGTCAGATCGAGATGAGTCTCCCGTGTGATACACTACATAACTAAAAGGCCATTATGGAATCAATACTTCATTTATGCTAACATGGGAGAATTGCTCAATCTTAGGCTCACGGTGATGAGAGTAACGTATTAAGGTTTATATATTTTTGCGATAGTTTTTTTCAGATTAGAATACAGAGTGTAAATTATGTCACTGTACGATTTTCGTGTATGAAGGTATAATGTAAATTAACTTTGATACAATATTTAATTTCAACGATATCGATTAAAAAAAAAAGAAAAAAGTACCGTATAAGAATGGTTTCGTTTTAAGTTAAAATGTCGGTTAACCTTTACATAGAACTGTTATTATATACGTGTATACATTTAAGATATGTGTATATTAAAAAGAAACTTATCATATATTATTTCCATAATATTTTAATATTTCAAAGTCGAACAACGTTCAACGTATAATACTGTAATGACTTCCGAAATTTCCCCGGAGAACAGAAAATTGATACATTTTTTATTCAACAGCCATTCAGCGAATCGTTTATTAATAATTTGTTCGGAAACTGACGTTAGTTAGGAAAGAACACGAGAAAACTCTATAGCTGATTATGTATGGCCAGTGGTGTAAAAATACCGTATTTTATTTTTTAATTGTATAATACGTGTATTATACATGTAATATACGTGTATAATACAGTATTTTACTAAAATGTTATGGTGTTTACATAATTGTTAAATATATAACTGCCGGAGTGTAATAATAATACAAAATCAATAATATTAGACATTATTAGGTAGACCCATAGTAAAAAGAAACAGAAACTAACGTTTAGGAACTTAAATTAATCGTAATTTGTAGCCTGTAGGTAATTAAATAGAATTAATAGAATTTAGTATAATATTATATTGCGGTCTACTGCCTACGATTATGACTTATGACTTATCACTTATCGTACGTATCACTACGATTTACAAATATTTCGACTAGAATCATGGAACTTAAGTTAATAGGTCTATCGTCTATAGCTAGAATAGTTATTTATAATGGACAATGATGCTTATTCATTATAATCTCTTTTCTACGATTCCATATTCGATGCCAACCGGCAATCATCTACCAATAACCATGTTACTTGTGTGGCTGTGCTCCTTCGTTTTATTACTGTTATCACTTATCACTGTTATCTATCATTTATCAATTATCACTGATTTTTTTTTTGTATACCACTTGTATTTTATTTTTTAATAAATAACGTTAATACGCCTGTATAATACAATATTATATAATTTAAATCGCTGTGTATGGCAATGGTTTGATATCACCGCGTTCGGATAGCGCATTAGAATGTTACGCAATGGAAAACGTGAAATCGTAATGCATCGAAAACAAATAAATACGGGAAACGAATCGCCTGCATACACGTGATATAAACCATAAAAATGCATATCCTCAGGGGTAGGATGCTCGAATAGTCGTGGTATACCGTTTGTTCTCCAATCACAAAGCTCTGTTGAAAAACATTTTTTTCTCACTGCGTGCTCATCCAATTGATCATCGAAGGACATAATGATTGCACGTCGTACACAATTAAACTTGCACGCTAACCGAATCGGTAAAAAACTTTACATCGCATTTAGCATTCGAACGCATTTCGTCGTGTTCGCCGGGAGAACGATTAAAGGTTTTCGATCGTGAAAAATAACGTGACCAGCGAAACACGGCGATGGTCCGAGCGATGTCTTGAAATCGATTTTCTTGCTAACTACAATAAGATTTCGAAACATCCAAAACCGTGTACGTCCGGTGCAGAGCACATTTATATGTATACGTCGCGCTCGAATCGCCGTCGCATTAAAAACGAACGTTTACCGCCAAACGTAGCTCTGACGAAGCGTATATGGGGGACGTATCGTAAGCAGAGCCGTATTAAATGGTGGTGAAGGGGGAATTTGCCCCGGGGCCGAAAATTGTTGAGGATCAACATAAAATAAAATAATATAAATGACTATAAATTTTCTTGTAGGAATTTATAACTATAGTATATATTATTTCGTTCATAAGTACCAAGAAAAAACCGCAGTCTACCGCTGCATGTCACAAGGCGATAAGGATTAAGAACTTGTGCTGTAATCGTGTAAACTATTTTCGTTATTCCTGTACGTTTTTTTTCCCTCGAAAATAGTCAGGTACAAATATACTGTTTCATTTAATATCGGTGATCGGCACATCGCACCGTTAGGTGTGTAAACATCTTTTCAATTTTATTTTTCGACGGTTAAAATATTATTTTTCTTAAGGGCAGCATATTTTAATTTGCCCGGGGGCGGTAACATTATCGCAGCACTGATTATAAGACGACTGTTAAATCGCTCGTGCGCGACAATCGGTTCCCGTTCGGCATCACCCCCTGTTGAGGTGCAAACGCACCACCCCCGTGGAGAGGTGCACAGGTCGAGAAGGTGGAGGGCACGTGTGCGTTGCAAACTTCTGCAATTACCGGTACGAGGGCGGGACCGGTCGACGCGCACAGGTTGACGACATTCGGCGTGGTCCCTTCGGCCGTCTGCGTCGTCTTCTCGGCCGAGCGAACGTAACACGTGGTCGTTGTGGCCATGCCTGCACCGCCGGCCGCGGTGAACGTCGTGACGATGGCGGCGGCGGAGCAAGTGGTCGTAGCCGAAGAAGCGGCGGCGGCTGCGGCGGCGGCTGCGGCTGCGGCAGCAGCAGCGGTAGCGGTAGAAGTAGGACCACTCCTGGTAATTAGTTCGTCGCTGAAAGCCACAACGACGCTCCGTCTCCTCGACACGATGCCGCCGTTGCTGGACGTCGACCCGGGGCTTAGAAGGTTGCCGCTCTGGAAAAGGAGGAAAGAGGGAAAAAATTTATATGAAAACGAAAAATAAAAAATAAAATAACGAAGAAGAACAAGAAAAAGAAGAAGAAGAAGAAGAAGAAAAATCCACTGAGTTCGGGTCAAGTGCGTCGCTCTGATGCTGTTTGGGGAGGGTCACACGAAGTAGGTTAAACGTCGTCCTCGAGCTGTCGAGCCATTTTTTCGCCATTACCATACGCACGCGCGCGCGCAAACATTGACTGAAATCGGTCGGACGGTCGTCGAATATTTTATATGGCCATTCGCAGGACGGTACTCCGCGGGGTTCGAAGCGACGTTCGACGACACATTTTGAAAATCGATTCGCGCACGTCGGACGGGTAAACGATTTTACACGTTTCCCTGTGCTCAGGTGTAAGCCGACGGTCATTCGTTTACGCAACGAACACCGCGAGCGTTTTTTAAAAGCGTTCATTTCGAATATCGTCGTCACACTTCTAGGTTCCTGACGTATCCTCTAACCGGACATATCCTCCGAATGCCACTTCGAAGAGTTCGCGAAACTATTAAACGCACTGCGTGTTATGACGGCGACGCATGCCTAATCGCGCGGGACGGTCGTGCAACGCATAGGTTACAAAATCGGTTTTCAATTGTAACGCTGCACCGTCTACACTTTAAGTTCCTCTAACGTGGTAGAACGTTACTCGTTCACTCTTCATTTATTGTTATTACTGAGTTTAAGCCGATACTAGGTGCTGTGTTTCGCGCTAAAAGCTATCTAGATAACGTAGCGGTGTCGTTAAAACAGAAAGTCCATCGTAAAACAGTTAATATTATTTCACACACTTCCTTGCAGGCAAAACGATTGTTACTATGCAAAAAAAAAAAAAAAATAAAAAAATAGTGGTGATATACGCATGAGTAGTGCGTTTAGAGTGCATTTTACGAGTTAAGTGTCCTATGATCGTTTCCATTATTCAAACGTAATAGAATATACTATATACTACACTATAATAGATTACTCATGTATCTGTTTAAATATATAATAAACAAAATGGTTTTAAACATTTTTACAGAAGCGTTTTTATAAGGTCTAAGTTAATTACATGTTGCGTAATAAATGTAATGGCAAACTATTCGGTGTAAGTTTAACACCGATAAAAAAAATACGAAAAATTATTACATCAGTAATACGTAATTTAATTTAATACAACTATAAAATAAATAAGTATGTATATATATTTATAACTAAATTAGCTGCGCTTTATAACTAAATAAATTGATCAGAAAACTATCTAGATGATTATAATAAGAATAAAATGATAAATTGTATTTTTTAAAAGCAATTAAAAATAATGAATATTACTAGTTAATAGTATTAATAACGTCGATTAATAATTATTAGTTCATTAGTAATACTTACAGAATCGATTTGAGTATTATCCATGAACCGGAGCATGGGTTGAAATGACTCATCATCACCATTTCCATGTTTGTTGTCATTTGTTTCTATAAAATTAACTGTTTTTATGTTTCCATTAATATAATTTGGTAATTTTTGAAATTTGAAATTGATAAATACACTTTTAATTTCACATAAAGTAAATACACAACATTCTAATTTCCAGATTAAAACTCTTGTATTTACAGTAAAACTCGCTTAAGACGCTTTCCTGCATAAGATGCTATTTTCCGTCGGTCCCTAGTCATTTTCTATACTAGTCAATTTAAAAACCACCTATTAAAACGCTCGATATTTCCCTATCTCATTAAATAATACGCTCTTTTGTTTAGCAGATTATGATAAATTTTAGTAGGTTTGTGGAAATAAAAATAGAAATTTTACTTGTTTACTTGTTCTTATTGTTGTATCGTTTTTTTTATCGCTATACCTATTTTATCATTACCTATTATTATTATCCAATATCTACTCTTACAATTTCTGCTAGTCTGCAATACCTAATAGGAATTTGAAAAGTATTGTCCTCTTTAAACAATTTTGAAAAAATGTTGGGTTTTCTAAACAAAATAGAAAACTTTCTTGTTGAAATACATTGTCAGCATCGTAAACAAACAAAAATATATCAATTTTTTTAATAAACAATAATAAAATATTTAATAGTAATTTTTTAAATTAAATTCAGTAGCAAAAAATATATGTACACATGTATGTAATTACTAGAGTCCGGATTTATATGCATTTTTATGTTTGTACTAAGTGTATACACGCCTAAGGAGGTTTAAAATGTCCACGATTCATATTAGACTGAATTTAAACACCAAATTTTATATTGCATATTTTGCATATTTCGAAAGTTATTGAATATTTGTTAATAAGTGCATATAACATGCATATTTAATGGATTTTTAAGAAATTAACTATTTTAATCTACAGTAAATTTTGTAATTTGAATTTTTTTTAAGTTTTCTATTAGTTTTTTGAGAGTAGGTAACTTCAAATGATTTAAAATATTTATAAAATCTAAAATATTTATTTTTATTTTTTTATTTTTATTTGTATTCTCGTTTTTAAGTTTCCTAAAAGTTATAGATTGATTTAAATGATTTGAAATATAAAGCATTGAATATTATAATTCTTTTTTGTTTTTGATAAAACATTTAGAATTTTATTTGGTATAAAAGTGTGGTTTGTATGAAATAAAAAAAAAAAAAAATTTATAAAGTGTAACATAATGCATATAATTGCATATTTAGCCACTTTTTCTTTGTATATTTGCATCACATTTGAAACATTTTAAATTGCATGTAAATTTCTAGTAATTACATATACATACATAATTTATTAGTGTATTGACTGTAAAATTATATTCAATGATAAAAATTTAACTCCATAATATGGAGTTATATGATTGAAATATTATTTCAATCACTTCATTTTTTTTTCATTTCCGCATAAGACGCTTTTTCGCTTAAAACGCTCTAGAGAGCTGGTACCTTAAAGAGCATCTTAAGTGAGTTTTACTGTAAATCAATATTTGTTTGAAACAACTTTAATTAGACCGTTTTTCTCATTTATGTCGAGCGCATTTTTATCTACCTATTTAGTGTGTTTTATTTTTTTTTAGGTTCCGAATGAAGCTATAGCGTTCGGATTAAGAGTGCCCAAATTAGCGCATATCTACCAAGAAGCCGATAATGGTCGGATACCCGTCGATATCTAGACGCTCTATGATTAGTTGCCAGTGTTCGACAGCCGTTGTTTATCAAATCGGTGATTGCCGCCTTGTATATAGATTATTATCAAAAAAAAAACCTTGTTATTCAAAATAGAACTATAACGTGGCATTACGAAAATAGTGTGGTAATACTACGTATAACAGAGTAGTAACGCGTCGGCATACAACAACGTTCCTGGTAGAAGAGACACGTGCGCAGTAAAAACCAGTTTTCGTCCAAGTGACTGTGTGTATTTTTATACTGAAAAGGCTATAGAATTGGTTTTAAAATGGTATGTTTTTTCTTCTGGGTTATACTTTTCTTATAGAAGTGGTTTAACAGTAGCGAGTTCTAGTCGATTGATTGAGATATAAACGAATAAAATGCTACTTAAAAAAGAAGATTCTTTATTTAATTTTTGGTTTTTTTTTTAAAGCTTTGAAAATACGGTGAAATATATTTGGCAGACAGTCGATTTAATCAGTTAGCGACGGTTTTAAACTAACTAAAGTATACGCTTTAAATTGCAATGTATCTATCAATTCTATTAAAAACTTATATTTGAACAGACAATTTTTTTTTTTTAAACGTGAAATTGAATTTCTGTTTTTATAAAATGTAGAAATAAACCGTTTATGTGCTAAAAAATCTACAGTAAAAAATATATTCATCCTTTAATTTTAGTGAAATATTCTCTTTGAGTTTCTAATTTATATTTTTAGGTTTTCATTTAAAAATTACAAGTGCATAGCGATTTCAGAGAAGAAGAAAAGGGTCAGACAAATTAAAAGCATAACAAATATATACAGTATAATCATAATATTTTACAAAGCTTCGGAAAAAAAGACAAAAGAACAAAATTCAAATTATAAATTTTTCCTGAGATAAAGTAAAGTATACCTAAAAAATATCCTTTTTAATGCAGAGATTATTTTTAACAATTAACAAAACGTAATAATTTAAGAATAACTGAGAAACAAATGACTGTATTTATAATAAAAGAAACAGCAATTTATTATATTATTGAATGAACAGTATTTGTTGGTAATAATAATTTATTTTAATATTATTATATTTTTTTTGATTTCAAACGAAAAAACTAAGACAATATTTATGTAATAGTTTGTTTTGATTTTTGAGTCGAAGTTCATAATCAAAACTGTGATTCTTATCGTAACTAAGTTTTTTTCCAACATCATATTATAATCTCTACTAATATGTCTAAAATACCGTTATTGTAATGATATATGATAATAATATATGAATAATGACAATGATATGTGATAATAACGGTAATGTTGTTGTAAACAACTGAAAACATTCGATTTAAATTTTAATTGATTTATACCGGCGTTGCGAAGTAAACGGCTTCTAGATTGTAAATATTTGATTACATTTATATGAAAATGTAGAAAAATCCATTTCATTTGGTATTATTTTAGGTAAATACGGTAGCGACCGTCTACGACGTGTATTTATCGTATTTTATTTATTTTTTTTGAAATTCAATTATTTTCAAAGCACTTTCGCCTTTCCCTCAAGGCGGTGGTGTATATTTTCTGTGCTGTTACTGATCGGAATTTAAAAAAAAAAAAACTCTATTGGAAAATACTTTGTTGCCAACGAAAAATTGCAGTTAAACAAAAGTTTATAAAAACCCCAATAACTTTTTTATTTTTTTTTTTCAAAGTATATTTGTATTCGAAAAATATTGATCTATTATACTACTCGTCCAATAGAGTAGATGCCATTGTAAAAAAATATTATGTTGTGAAAAAAATGTTCGAACGTTCACTTACATTGCTGTTGCTTTCAAGTAAAACGATAGTTTATATTTTTTAATCACAAAATACTATTATCGAAATAAAACGATCCAAAAATTATTCAAATATACATATAAGATGAAACGATTCAGGTGAGGAGTGACATTTTTCCTCGAGTCCTGGAGTCAAAAACGTATTAATACAACGACCTTCATTTTAGTTACGCCATTATCGTTATTATATCACATCGTTATATTCTTGCTATAATTAAGGCTGAAATTTTGATGCACTTTTCATTATTCTTCAAAGCTTTCTGTGGGAAATTGTATGAACTTGAATTTGTTTCATGAACTATTAAATTAGAATACGAAAATAAATATTGAATTTTAAATTATTTTTGAGAATCTATGATTTAAATATAATTTTTTCAGAGTACTTTTAACATTTTTAGTTCTAAAAAAAATTTAAATTTTAAATATTATTATTTCAATAATAATTATTTAGGTAATAGTTTAGACAATAATTATTTCAGATTTTTGTACTCCTGCGTGATTTTTATGCAAATATATGTAGTTACAAGACAATAAAGCTAAAGTACATTACGGTGAAGTAACGCAATATTAAGGTTTATACCAAGTCAAACTTTTTTACACTTACAATTTTATAAAATATAATTTATTCCGAATTATTAGAATTATTAAAAAATGAAATATTTTAGTGCATGTTAAGAATTTTTATAAAATAAAAGCATATTTTAAAGGCATTTTTAAGACTTTTATAGGATATTAAATACTCTATTTTACCTAAAATGATTACTACCAACTGTCGTCGCCATCGTCATCGTCAACATCTCTTACTATTGTTGATAAAATTTGCATACATCTGGATAAGACTACGATGACGACGACGACTTGGTTTTATTTTCCGTTAGTTCTTTACCGTTTTTGTCGTTGTTGGTGTTGAGTGATAGAAGTGCGACGGTGGTGGCGCTTCGTTGCTGTGCTTTCTCCTCTCGTTCCGTTTGACGCCGCAGCATCCACACTCGATATTTTTTGATCAGTTTCCGTTTGCCTCGCCTCCACAGATGAGCGACGTACCTGTCACGTGCACACAAAAAGTGACATTTTTAGATCATTAATAATCGCATACGTTCGGGACAGGACGGAGGTATGTTGGTGGCAACCGGTGTAGGGTGAAGGAGTGATATTTAGACGCGCAATGGAAGGATCGGTGCGTGAGGAACGGAAGGATTGGTGGACGAGGAATGGTGAAGAAGAATCATCTGAGTCTAATCGGTGAATGACGGTGGCGACGGTGATGGTCGGTAGGGTTGAAATGGAAATTAATGAATTGCTCTCGCAACTGGTGTAACTTTCTCTCTTTCTCTCTCTGTTCCATATACCTATTTTCCGTCGACCCACGGAGAATACCGGTATAATATTCACTCCGCGCTTACCACAGACGAGCTCGGTTCGTTCATAATAATAATAATGATAATAGCGAATACAGCCAAGATGAAAGACAATTGTGACGCACGTGATAGTTGTACAATGCGTGCAATTATTACCTGGTTGGTTTCTCCGTTTGATACGCGAAAATCGATAGTTTTTTGTCTGTTCGTTTTCAGATAAATGGTGATTTTCGATTTTTCTTTCCAAAAATCACTCTCGTTATTTTCCTATTGCCGAGGACGTGATAATTACTAAATGTTACCCCTGCACGGTACGTGTACGATGGTTAGCACTGTGATTTTATAATATTTCTTTTTTTCTTTTTAACAAAACCACGTAATACATTAGAACCACTGCTAAAGCGTCATTATACTGTGCAAAATTAAACAATAGATCCATTTAAGTCGAATTCGGCGACCAAAAACCATTTAATTGTGCGCATCACGTGTACAGTGATTTTTTGGTAAGCATTTCGGCCACCACACCCACGAATAGGGAAAAATAGACGTAGCCGTTTGGACGTGGCACAGTGGAGCAATTGATACCGAAGCTGGCAAAAATAGCATTTATCAAATTTTACTTATCTTATCGAATTATTATATATATATCAATAAAAGAGTTCACACTACATTGTTTACTGGTTTTGTGCACGTGTTGTGGTTTAAATTGATTTAGTTACAGCAGTAGTAGTATAAGTCCACCGTGTGTTACAGTATAAAATCTAACAGAATAATATTATTTTAGTTTTTAGTTTTTTTCAATAACTAATATTATTTATTTATTGAATTCAATTTATTATGGAACCACTAGCTACAGGTTAGTTACGTAACGTTTAATACATACGTTTTACCGAGTTATACATATAATATTTACATAAATAATTAATTATAATAATAAAAATATATTTGTATTACAAAAATGATATATATTTTACGTTCACTTCCAAGGATTTCCAAGCTTTAAAAATTACAAAATATAATACTTAATAGAGTATTATATCATCTTGTTAAAAAAAATGTTGCCCATATTTGCTCCATTTCGTGTAAATAGATTCTGACTGTGACGACCTATACAAATTTCACTTGAAAAAATTGCTCTATTTTTTTTTTTATTTTTTTTTTGGAGGGAGGGTGGGTCTAGTGTAACTAATTATTTAAAGGGTCTTTAAGAAATGTACTGTATTCCCATAAAAGAGGAATATATAAAGTGTTTAAAAAGTTTGATAACAGTTATTAGATTTGGGACTGATATCTAACGTTTATTGCTCTATTTTTTTCAATTGAAATTGGTATAGGTCGTCACAGTCAGAATCTATTTACACGAAATGGAGCAAATATGGGCAACATTTTTTTTAACAAGATGATATAATACTCTATTAAGTATTATATTTTGTAATTTTTAAAGCTTGGAAATCCTTGGAAGTGAACGTAAAATATATATCATTTTTGTGATACAAATATATTTTTATTATTATAATTAATTATTTATGTAAATATTATATGTATAACTCGGTAAAACGTATGTATTAAACGTTACGTAACTAACCTGTAGCTAGTGGTTCCATAATAAATTGAATTCAATAAATAAATAATATTAGTTATTGAAAAAAACTAAAAACTAAAATAATATTATTCTGTTAGATTTTATACTGTAACACACGGTGGACTTATACTACTACTGCTGTAACTAAATCAATTTAAACCACAACACGTGCACAAAACCAGTAAACAATGTAGTGTGAACTCTTTTATTGATAGATATAATAATTCGATAAGATAAGTAAAATTTGATAAATGCTATTTTTGCCAGCTTTCGATGTCAATTGCCCCACTGTAGATGGGGAAAAATGTACAACAACAAAAAAAAAAAAAATATATATATATTTATAAGTTATAAAACCATTGATATTTTATGTTCATAATATAACTTATGGTATCGTATCATAATATCAAACCTTATCGAATTTTATCGTTTTGGCAATAGGTACCTTTTATATCAATATATATAACTTATTGGTTTTACAACTTGTAATAATTATCACACTTTATCGAAACATGGTGATACACTTGACACAACAATACACATCTATAACCGTGTTAGTCATGAACAAATTGCATTCAAGTGTATATGTAAGATGTCAATAATTAATTCACATCACGATGGTGAAGTATTTTGAATGAATATTTTTGACATTAAAATTTACATATTATAATAAATATAAATAACTTATTTATTTTATTTACTGATTTATATATATATTATTTTTTTTATGTCCATTTGTCCCCAGATCCAAACGGCTACGTTCATTTGTCCTAAATTGCCGTACCCACGTTTAGAGCACCGCGCACGCCAAAAACAACTGAATACCTACACAATACCGAACGCGGTTGCAACCGCATGTACATCGACGATACATTATTATCGTAAAGCATTACGACTCCGTTATAATAGGCGAACGTTCGTAACGGGTACGCGCGTTCCACGGATACCCACCCATTATTACATCATCTATTTACGGGTACTTCGGAACAACAACTTTGATCGTTACGAAAATAAAGTGTTGCACCGTCTGAATAATTAGTTATCGCGTACTTAATGACTCGTGTGCGTTCAAATATTGATCGAATGACGTGAATTAAAACGATTTCGGATTAAAGTGACGAACGAAAGTGTGCTCTAATAAAGCATATCATTTGCTCGAATCCAACGGTAGTTTTCTGTTTTATTCACCATACGTTTTTTACGTCAAGGAAATATTTAAAAAAAATAAAATTAAATTAAAAACCACATCAATCAATCACTATAACGATAAATATATTTGACGTTGTGATGTTCTTTGAATAGAACGATATCAATTTCGTAGAACTTGCGTAATAAACTATACGTATCTACTAGTGGTCTACACGGTCCGTTATATAAAGGACCAGTTCGGATTTCAAATTTTATCATGGGACCGAAGTCGGACCGAAACACACTTAAACCGAATCGACAGAATAACTTCATATTATTTTAAGACCGTTTATGGACTAGTTCGTAAGGTTCAGTCTGTATTAGCCCAGACCGTACCATATGATGCGTTTAGTATTATACTGAACCGGATTATCCGACTTTATAAATAAATATATACCTACATTTGTAGGTTTTTTTTCGTTTTATTTGTTTGCATAACAATACTTGTACACAATATCCGTATTTAAATTTTAAGCACCATGATTGGGACCGGACTGATTTTTATTTTTATTATTTTTTTTTATTTATTTTTTTTTAAACCTAGCTGGACTGAAAATAATGTTTTTGATCTGAGAACTGAACTGAAATATTCCTAAAAATTATTGAACCAGACCAAACCGATTATTCAATAGTTTTTGTATGTTAGAACCGTACTAGATCGGACCGGACCAAGCAGAGCACTAGTATCTACGTGTCTTGCAGGTGGACGGCGAGAAGACGAATCTATGTTAAACATTTGGACGCTTGTGAAATGAATTTCTCTGCTGCATTGAAGCTTTTTTGATATTTTTATCAATGCCGACTTTAATGTAAGTTTTGATTGACGAGCAATATAAATATTACCTAGAAATCGGTTTATTATACATTTTGGTATTTATTAAATTAACACACGTATAATAGATCACCTATTCAATGTTATCTATTATATGCATCGGTTTGCATAATATGTCGATTTCGATAGATTCGATTAGCGGATTTATGTTCAAACACGACCGGGAAAACTAGTATCAATTCAACTACCGTACAAATTAACCATTCCAGCGTTAGTTGACCGCCACTTCGGAAATACAATGTTTTAGTTTGGTTCGTTTGAACTTCAACGTAACAACTCATTATTAATGATGACACTGCGAAACACAATGCTATCCGGGTAGTAATCATGTTTACCCCAAGTAATTGACATTATTCAGGATACCAATCAAACTCTTTAGAATTAATGTATAAGCTATTAAAATATACATATACGAGTAGTTGTATTCATTTCAATAACATACACATAATTTTCCTAATAAGATGTAATAAGACGATAAAACATTTGCGCTCTTAGATAAGTGGCGAAGGTTCAACGTATCAGAGAACCTAGCATGTAACAAGACAGCTGTCAATGCTAAGTCTAAATAGGTTTTAGGTATGTTATATGTATTAAAATGCAGGGCAATTAATCTCATCAAGTTTCAAACAGCTTAAAATTAGAAATCTTCCAAATTCGAAAAACCGCAGTCGTTCTCAGTCTTGTTCTTGCCAATCTCTTGACGAAAATTTGTATTGGGGTAATCAATCTTGTACGAAAAAGGGACCAAGAAACGTACTCTTTGGTGTCAACATTTTGAAATGGATATCCAAGCGTTGGAAAACCAATAAATGTGTCTATCCCGATATTTTGATCAAAACGAAACCGACATCGAACGCGATTCCTCATATGTTATACTATATATACATATAAATGTGATTTTTCAAGTGTGAAAAAATCTGCCCTATGCATCGAATGAAAGACAATGATCGTATGGTAGTGACAGATACAGATGGAATGCTGACCGGCACGTGTGTTGACGAAACCATATTAGGGTTAAAATATAATTGGAACGAGCAAAACAAATGTGCACCCTACAATAGACTAGTTTTTAAAATTCCCACCCTATTTTCGGTATCTTTAACGTCATACACGGATGTTTTACGTGAGCATGCGCCAAAGAGTAGTTAACGTAATTAACGTTATTGCATTTCACTCGTAGAGGATTTGTGGTCGTAACGCGTATATAATATTACTTGTATACAGTTTATCGGGCTCGTACGGGGCTTGACGTTTATTACAGCCGTAGGCGGATCACCGATCGCGTTGTCAATATAGCGACATGTACACATGGTACGGAAAACCGAATGTACCCCGTGCGTTTGATGTACGTGCGATAATGGTCCGTGGGCGAAATTAAAGGGGGCGCAATAGGGTTTTTAGCACCCCCGAGTTCGAATGTAGCACTCCTGTTTTTTTTTCTTCAGATATATATAAGCTACAGTAATTAGAGTTAAACAGCATTTAATTTTGTTTTCAGCAATTTTAGCATCCCCTATATTTGGGCTTTAATTGCGCCTGACGGACTGGGCGTCGCACCAAGCCGCGACGAATACGGGAAAACATTCCGCCTGGAGTGCCGCACCACGGCGTAAATCGTAAATGACCTCTCGGATACACGCCTCAGGTTTTCGGCCCAATAGCAATAGTAAGTCTTCGCGTAAGCCCTTTTCACGGTGAACCATCGCCAAAGTCGAAATCAGCATTCACGGTACGCGATACAGTTTGATTTCAAACGACATTTTTTTGTCGGCGATAACGCTTGTAATTGGTCTGAAATATTTGTTCTTTTCCAGACAGATTACTGAGAAATTCACGATTAGAAATTTATTTCATTATTAAAAATAATACAACGAATTGTACACCGAAACGAACAAAAGTCATCCGTATACGATTACATAATAGAGCCCTTAAACCGCTCAACTAGATTTGGCGATACGGTTCCTGTGGGAGGCCCAAGCAAGTCCGAATGTCCCCGATGCCATCCTGCCGAAAGTCCATCACTGGAGATCATCTCCGGTGAAATCAACAGAGACGGCGGAAGGATGACTGTGATAGATTTGTCGTTCAATCGTCATCTCTCAAGATATCGATCAGAATTCTCTCGAGCCTACACATCGTGTGCACCGCGACGGTATAGTCGTTTAACAAGAGACCGCAACGGCACAACGATCGGGATTACGATCGGGTACAGTACTGAAGAAGTGTGTTCGTAATTTATTTTTTATTTTATGGATCGAAAAAATATGTAGTCAAATTAATTGCAAACAAATATTGTTTTGTTATTTCTGTCGACGTCACGTCCTATACACGACTATTGTATCCATCCGGTATCCGGGGACGGCGTACTAGCGATAGCGCTGAATATATTATACATATCCAAGTCGACAATAATTGTTGTTATTATTACTTATATTATATATATATATATAT
>NW_020272799.1:1030126-1057404 GCF_003268045.1 Sipha flava | reverse complement strand
TGTGTGTGTGTGTGTGTGTGTGTGTGTGTGTGTGTGTGTATGAGTGTTTTGTGTCTGTAAGTGTATATGTAGGTACAACGTGCATATATCTCATTATTCGTGTATTGTTTGTTATTAGAACCATATAGGAACGAAAAACATATCCCAAGATCGTTTTAAATTATAACTTTATCTTTATTTTTTCATTTTTTACGTTTAATTTTATCAATTTATCACAGTGTTATGTTCGCATTTGTTATTCTTTTAATATTATGATAAAATAATATATGTACTACTAAAAAATTACTGTATAATTACTATATAATAAGTAATATGATATTTTAAAAACTGTTCGGGTAACATCATGGTTTTAAACGTGAAAAATATTTTAGCAACTAAAATTATTGCAAAATTAAAATACTAAAAATTTTGACTTTATTTTCTGCCTCAATAGATTATAAGTGAACTATATTAATGAAAATTAAATCGAAAATAAATGAAATAAATCAGATTTATAAATCATAAATCTTTAGAATAATAATTGATTCATGCGAATTCATGTGTACTAAATATTTGATAAAAAAACAAAAATTTGAATACAAATATAAATGTATGTTAATTTTTACCAGAGAGGGATGGGGGGCTGGTGAGATGTGTTGGCAAGCTGGATTTTCGATTTTGGAGGGGAAGGATTGCCGTTCAAATTTTGATATCGGTCTTTCAAATTTATGCAATTGCGTGCTAATTATTTGCATAACTTTTTTTTAGAATTTTTTACTGGGGGGGGGGCTGATATTTTATAACTATGTATGTAACTGTGAGTATAATATTGAAATAAAATAGTTTATATTAGATTAATTCGATTAAAAATTAGATCAGGCATTAGAATTATTTTATGAAATATAAAAGCAAACAGATTCTATATCACTCCAATTGTATTTAAGTTATCAGTTATTCGTGGTAATAATTGAAAAGGATATTTTTATTTTTATAATTGTTATTCGTGTTGGAATCGACGTGCGTATTAGATGTATTTTTTTCTAGTCGGAACTTACAAACCCGTATAATTTTTAACCATGTTGGAACTTAGTATGCATACCCTGGTTGATTTTTACATGCCATATCTCGTGCAGGAACTCACATTCGTCTTTCGTATACATGCACACATGATGACATGAATAATTCAGTAAAAATATTATCGAATAATTCGGATGAGAAAAGTAAAAAAATATTATCGTTGAAGAATTATAAATTATTATTTCTCACGGATTACGCGTAGTGTGCATATTACCACGAACGAAATGGAAAAAAATATGTTCGTCAAATCCAATTCGAGTTGGAAATTATAATAAAAACCGAATACATGTTAAAAATTCTTGCACGCACAAGTACTATGTTGTCGGTTTAAAATATATTTTGATATGTCATATTGGGAAATTAAGACGACCTGTAACATAAATGGCGTTCATTTCTTTACGAACAAACTTACTAGAACTGGCGGCAGGTCTATAAATCGTTCTGATACGTACAAAACCTCATAATATTATATACACCATATAACATATGTGTATAATTCCGTAATCGCATTGTGTTACTACACGTTGTATTCGCGTCGCTGTCAGTCAAAAACCATTCCGTGAAATTATTCGAGAAGAAGGTAAAAAATCTAGAGCATTTAATCTCGTCCATTAAACGTTTGCGCGCCCGATAAATACGTTACGTGTTTACCAAAAAGATTAGTGTTTATTTGGCTACATTATATTATTCAAGAGAATAACGATTAGACCCGGATACGAAATTATGTTAATAATGCGTCAACAAGTAATTTTATTACACAGATGCGTATCTTAGGCTATATCCTATTAAACATTTTATCCCTTCTTATAGGCAAGCGTCAGAACCGTGTAACGCACAGATGATCAAGTTTCACATAAAACTTATCTTGTTTCCCAACTAATTTAATTATTAATTTATAATTTATAATCATTTGGAATTCGCTGGGTGAGAACGCGAATAGAACAATTAGTATAATATATATATATCTAATAGGAAGCATATTTTGGTATAGTTTACATAAAAATAAAAATCGTCTGTTGAATAGTTATCTGTTATAGAGGTTTTATGACGTGTGTCTATCGTTTAAGATATTTACAGTTCGTAATCAGTTTCATTAAATTTGCTGTGTATCATACATATCAAATTATATGTATGTATGAACTAATAATCGTACTCTTTTGTCCAAAAAATGGACATGTCTTCATATATTTTATTAATTTTGAATAAATACATAATATATAAAATTACATTACCTAAGTATTTATAGCCATACCATTTATGTTTTAAATATCCATTAAAATTATAGTAAAATATTGTAAAAATTTATGTGACTGGAAAAGTTATCCGAATTACAGAAAGAGAAAATAAGTTCTTTGAGTGTTTGTTTCTCTGAAAAAAACGTTTCAAAAATGTACCCTTGGGACTACAAAACTTTCAAAAATCGTTAACCATAAAATTACGATCTACTTAATAACGTATTTATTGGATTGCGATTTGTAAACTTATTTATTAACATAACTCCGTGCAATTTTCTTTTTAAAAATACATAAATAAATTGTCAGAAGTATGAAGTTAAAATGTATTCGTATATGCTTGACGCTCATGGTACGGAAAATAATTTATTTGTATTGCACAAACATACAAATTAAGTAACACATGAAATAACGCATATGTTTCCAGTTGCGGTCGTGTGACACGACTACCACAGAAAACCACTTTTCATACACACATGTCTTCTCTTTTTTTTTCAATTCACTTAACTTAATCAATATCAACATAAAATATATATGAAAAATCATTATTAATAATATTTATTGATTACATGCTAATTGACAAAAAATTATTTCAACAAATATTGTTGATATGAAGAACTACTGTTTTTTAAAAAAAATCGTTTTATCGACTTTTCTGTTAATAGTACATCGAAAATGTGCGAATATAATCTCAATAACGTTTCTGCTGAGCATACTCGTAACGCTACGGATAAGCGTTAGAAACAATAATAGACGTAGTAAAACGCGGTTGTATTAATTTCACTTATACTATCTAATTTCACTTTACTTATACTGTAAAACGAGCTGAGTAAATTTTCTCTGGAGATAAGAATAACGCACGTACGCGTCTTTGCGAACGAACGCGGACACGATGCACTTTTTTTTGATGGAACGGAAGAGCAGCAGTGAAAAATGGAACACGCAAACGTCCGGAGATTGTGTGTGAAGTGTACGGACGGAAAACTGATCTCAGGCCCAGGTACTCGTTCTGATTGACACATCGTGGCTCCGACAGACGATCGCGAGGACCGATCGAAAAATGGGCAACCGGTATAAGGGCGTGGCTAGAAATATCATCAAGGGGAGGGGGTGAACGACTAACGAAACACTTATAGTGTTGGTTATCAAATTTAATTTTAAATTTGTCCACGTGTCAAATTTTTTCGATTATTACTTACGAGGTAGAAGTCGAATAAAATAACCATGATACATTAAAATAAAAATGCATGTAGAATTGTAGTGTGGAAAAAAAAACGTGTTATTCGGTAGGAAATGATCATTTAAATGCTTAGAATACACAAAAAAAAATAAAAAAAAATAAAAAAAACTATGGACAGAGGGGGGGAGAAGCGATTTCCACTACTTAACTTCATTGGCTAGGCCCTTAAACTGGTACCAACCGGGTTTTAGCCACGGCCCGTTCGTCAGCAGCGAACTTGTAAACAAAACGTTTACGCGGTGCAGCCGAACGAACACGCGTAGTGGATAGGATTCGAGAGAAAACTTTCTAGGCATGTAAATGGTGCGGGTGATATATTGCGGGCAAACTGGCAATGACTCACACGCCGCAACAGCACTTCGCGTCGCACTAAATCATTACGCGCGTTGACGGGTTCGCGTCGGCTCGCGCGTTCATTAATACATATTGCACGTGGCCAAAATAAGGTCTTCCGAAAAAAATGGCAAACTTTTTGAATTGATCGCCCTCGCGGAAGCCCGAAAACGTATGGAATCGTATCGTTTTTCGTGCCGCGAACGTTAAAAGTATCACCTTCGTATAAGGCCATGTCTGCGAATCGGTGTCCGTTCTTACGTGTGCAATCGTGAATCAGTTGTCCTTTCGATTGGTCTTTGATTTTTTTTTTTTTTTTATTCACAATACCGTAGTCGCGGTCCGATTCGTGTGCTTCGGTGAAATTATAGTAATTTTGTAAACTGCGCAATGCGCGATATCCACGTTCGATCGCGGCAACGTACCCGTACGAACGGTGCCATACCAATGGAATAAGATGGTGTCTTACATGCAATAATTTTAATTTGTTAGTATTTTTTCTTTGGAGAGTTATTTCAAACTGAAAAACCTTCTGTAGTGTTGCGTGGGCATGTTGTATACATATCGTCACGATAAGATATTATTATCATATAGAAAACAATAAGTGTGCGTTTCGAGGAAATAACGTCGAAAAGCCATCCCGTTTGGAATTCGATACCCGTGGTCCAATCATCCCACGCTGTAGTTTATCGCGTGGTTCAAGTATATCGGGAAAAAAATTCGTGGCTTTGTGTGATCCAAACTCTAAATCCGTGGCCGCAGATAGAGTTCTTGTGACGTTTAGATTCTACTCCGGGATGAAACTTGCTGAGGCATTTTCATTATTCACGATATTGCATCAAACAGTGAATTCAGTATGCGGTGGAGAGGAGTTCGTATCAATGGACGATGTGTGGTATTGTGAATTTCTCTGGCTAAGTATTCACCGTCTTACCTACGTTCAAAGTTTTCGCATAAAATAGACGGTATTCAAAACCGACATCGCGTAGTAATGCAATATGGTGTGCCCATTGTTAAATGTTAACATATTGGATTAATCATATAATTATATAATAATTCAGTAAGTTACGAGCTTTGCGTTTTTTCCCCATCAACACGTCGTTGTAAGTACAGCTTGTGCACAAATATAATGAATAATAAATTATATCGGTTTTCAAATAATTGATAGTAACAATTATTAAGATAGTAAAATATTATTGTATGAGGTTGTACAAAGAATAATTATATTGCATTTACCCTGTTTTATATATACGTAAATGTATACATGTATAATTTTAGTTGAATTATTCAACCTCGACCGGGAAATTAGTTCATTACTACTTCGATGTAAAACGAAAATGTGAACTATCTAATGAGGTTTATTGTACTTAGTTATACTGTAAGAAAATATACTTTTCAATTAATAGTTATTAAAATTACCATATAACATATTTTCTTATTGTACTGATATGTACATTCCTACAATATTTAAAATTAATTTGATCAGTCAGTAATTAAAGTAATTCAGTCATATATATATAAAATATATGGATGATTATTAAAATTAAATACTAATATAGCTATAAAATGAATTGTTCATACTCAGAAATATAATAATATTTCATAATACTGCAGAATTCCTTTATGAGATTTTTGAAATACATAATCCAACCCTCTCAAGGGGATGGAGGGTGGTGGCGTACATGGACCTGACCTTTTACCGACTGTGTCCATAGATTTTCTTTGTCCAGCAAAAATGATATAATAATAATAATAATAACAATAATAATAATACTGTACATTGACGGTAGTACATAATAGCTGCGATGGTGGTACCTTCGCATATACAAATATAATACATTCGTGGTTTGCGCACGATTGCTAAACGAATCGGTTTCGTTTACATTTATGAACTCGTTCGTGCTGAGAGCGAGAACAGTAATTGTAACAATGCAGTTGTACCGTACGCTACAACTATCGAACGTGACATCGCAGTTGTTCTGCGTCCAGAAACAAACTTTTATTGATAATTAAAACCATTCAAAATCGTCCATGACGAGTTCGTTTAAAAATAGCCCAAAGTATTTTTGAACTCAATCCCCGTTGATTTATACACCTCGGTCAAATCAACTGTTACGCAAAATGGCATCGCGTTGCAGTCTATACATATCGATATTCAGGAGCGTACATGTGCCATATCCGAATTGAAATATTGGCATCGTTAGAATTACGGTGGACGATATAATCAGGGCTTAAAGTGGGAGAAATGTGAGGAGACTCAGTCCCCTACCACTCACATCGCTTATAAAGCAACTCTTTTAACATTTCTTCGAAAAGCTTACTAAAACGGTCAACTGTTTGTTAAAAATAATTTACACAGTAAAACAAATAAAAAATGCATTTTAATTGATGTCAAAACTTATTAAAATTAAACAGTGTTCTATAAACAAAACTAAGTAGAAATCATAAATTATATAGTTATATATACACTTGTATATACGGTTTTTAATTAATTTTATTTTTTAAAAGATATTTGCGATTTGTCATTTAATACGATAGTTAAGTAATTTACAAGTATGTACATTTTTACAGCACATGAATAGTTTGTGGAGGAAAATTATTCACTAGAAATACCTCGTTAAATATATATTTAATTACCTATTAATTGACTATATGGAAAGCTGAGAATGATATATGGATTAGAGCCCCTGCCTTTTTTGCCACTTTAAACCCTGAGTATAATCGTGCGCATATACATTATATATCCATTTTACGATAAAAATAAATATAGAATAGACTAAAATTAAAAGAGGGCACGTGTATGTTCTTGCTTAATGTCTACGCTGTACTAGAGTTGTATACAAATTGAAGAGCAAAAATGAGAACATGGAACATTATGAGTATTGCAAAAGTGGCAAGGCTAGACAAACCTATCGCCTATAACTTAGACCTAATGAAAAGCTGTGGGCTATTAGAGGAAAAAAATAGTCTCCGAATTTATCATCTTCGGAAAACGACAAGAATAAAGATGTGATCGTGTTGACTATTCCGCGTTCAGCAGCACGTGTTCCAATACGAATAGAAATATAATACAAATATAACATTATTGCTGTACACATCACATGATCACATGATCGCGTGTTGTACCAGTGTACGTTGTGTTTTTCCACCTTCGGTTTCTCATCAGCAACGAATCCCATTGTCGAATCACGCCGACCACCGAATAATAGGTTTTAACGCAGTACTAGGAAATGTACGGCGGGAAGATACTGTAATGATTCATATTATTCGACCGTGTAAAATGTTGTGAGCCAATGAATAACGATTCTATCGATATGTGCACGGACTACACAATTCAAATAATAAAGGCCTAATTTGACAATACACTATTGACGTACCAAGTAGGTCAACCCTCAAACAACCGGTCCAAAGTCCATCTCACCATATTTATCTGTATAACATTGGTATGAACCCTTTTTCACTGTGCCTTTGGTCATAGGTCATCAGTGCGTGCGCAGTGCGCACCGACCGTGGCGATCCTTCAAAGAGCTCCTCAAGGTAAGTCGTTCCTGCATGCGTACTGACAGTCGATTGCTTCATTACTTTACAATTTACGTTTTCTAAGCGATTATCGAAAAGTTTCCAGTGTCAGTTTACTAAAATCTGTGTCGGTTTCATTTCATTTCCACCTCACTCTACTTTTGTAGTTATCATACGTGATCGAATCATCGACATCCGAATATCAATTACGGAAAAAATAAGTGATATTTTATTTAGCTTTCAAGATTATCTAATTGCACAGGTCGGATCTCGGACCCTCGTGACCCTAAAATACCTCCCTTAATTAAGGAGCAAGGTAATCAATCTATCACCCTCACTACCCGATATTGTACAATTGAATGCTATCCTTCTCATCTTTTTACTTCTACTTGCCCCTATTTTTCTTTCTTCCTAATCTTTTATTCTATTTAATTTTGAGTGATTACAAGATGACGTACGAATGGCAATGGAATAGTAATGGTTCGTACTGATGGATGGACGAATGGAAAAGAGAGTAAAAAGAAGACGGTGATAAAGACATGGTCGACATTTCAACAATCGGCCGTCGATCGCAAATCGTTTCTTAGCAAAGAAACCAAAGCGATATGATAGTAGATATCGAATTGAAATAATTTCCCTCGTTTGATGCGACTGCTGCTGTACGTGTAGGTGATAATCGTTGAGAACAATAGTGAATGGACAGCACGTGCTCGATGTTACGTTCTTTCATTTATACGAAATAACGTGACGGCAATACTAATGATTTAGTAGCTCAATTATTGCATAGTCCAGAGATGACAATTTGGGCAGCTCGCACCCGACAACGTCATCTTTTAAAGACTAGGTGGATCGTAACTGGTTAGGTTACGTTCGGTTATCTTAAGAATGCCTATGGCAATGGTCTGCCAAGAGACGATCAGTCGAAAGCAATATCGACCACGTTACGGGTTCATCAGTGCGAGAGATTCGTTTTATATATTAACCAAAACTTTTGACCGTGAGGTAAATGTATAAATGGCGTCCATGTGTCATATTTCGATGTTTTTACCTCGCAAACTGTTCAGAGATCTCGCAAGGCAATAGTGATGTTATACGGAATCGAAAGCCGTATAATGTTTCGTTATCACTTCAAACTGTTGAAATAATAAAACCATCATAACCTTAGGTTCTTCAAACGTTATGTTTTCACGGTACATCATAATACGGTAACAACCAACCAAACTATTGCATAATATTATAATAATTGTCTTTGGCGCGAAAGATAGAAAATCAATCGAAATCAAATTAGAACTCAATCACACTCGCGCGACGATATGCCACCTTGTTCCCACGTCATCCATTTTCCATTGTTTACTCGAATTCAAACGCGAACGTGGACCGATCAATATGTATACATATGCATAAGGGTTGTCAGATTTTGAAATCCCTGAACCAAGTGACATTATATTGAATTTTTTTTTTATATGACACTTATAAGAAAATAAAAATGAGTATAACATTTTTATACATCCCATTCATTCTACGTTTTATTTTTAAATAACACAATATTAAATGTTATTTTTTCTTAGATTATTACTAGTTCTGCGATAGCAGTCGTTCGATGCACACGCACGCCGTGTATGCTCCGTTACTAATGCGTTTTGTTATAGCTATCTTAAACATCAGTGCTCTTTGGTATAAAAGGTGCGCAATTATTAAATTATACGACTGTTTACATTTAAATTATCCTTTAAGTTTTTACTTAACTTTCTTGTTCGTCGTTTAGATTATAAATTATATTTATATTCAACAACCGGCTAGTGCGATATACTTCGCATACGTCGTCGCTCTTCGTAGGTCGTCGCGGCGACCTTGTTATTGTTATATATATATATATATATAACACTCACCGTCGGTTATCGCTGCCTTCCCGTTTTTCTGGCTCCGTTATCTTAAAACGATAAACCGTTAGCATTGTATTTTTCAATACCAATTAAAATGGTTAATCAGAATAATCCTAATAAAAATAACAACACTGGTGTTAACTCCAACAAGCCGGTCAGCCCGATTAAACTTAATAAAATAACAACGAACTCTTCTCCAAGTAATGAATGGACTATACAGAGTAATAATAAAAGGAATCATTCTGACTCATCTAATCCTACCTCACTTCAAGCACCGGGTAATAAAGTACATAAAAAATTATTCTCGTCTTCAAACCGATTCGCAGTTCTTTCCCAAACCTCAAACTCAGACAATAATCCTACGGTCGGTTCGGACGCTATTCTGGACACAAACTCTAATCGTGAAGATGACCCAATGGATTCTATTTCAATTAAACCTCCTCCTCCAATTTTTGTGCGTTGAGTTGAAGACTTTCCAGAACTATGTAAAAGACTAATTGAAAAAATCGGCGTCGAAAATTTTGTCTGTAAATCTTTTACTGACCGTTTAAAAACCCAAACCAGCACTCTCGATGCCTACAGATCACTTATCCATTTTCTGAAGGAGGAGAAGGCTGAATACCATACCTATCAATTACAACAAGATAAGCCAATACGTGTGGTAATTAGAAATCTACATCCAACAACTCCAATTAGTCTCATAAAATCTGAGCTAGAATTCCTTCATTTTGAAGTGAGATCTGTGACCAATGTTCTTCACAAAACAAACAAATACCCTCTTCCGCTCTTTTTCATTGATCTGGAACCCGTCCCTTACTCAAATGACATATTTAAGTTGACGTCTCTTCTTTATACAAAAATTAAAGTAGAGGAACCATTTAAGACGAAAACAATAAGCCAGTGTGTGAATTGTCAGGAATATGGTCACACAAGATCGTACTGTAGTTATCCGTCACGCTGTGTTCGTTGCAGCGCTTTCCATCCATCATCTGATTGTCCAAACCCACCTGGTACTCCGCTTAAATGCGCGCTCTGTCAAGGCACTCATCCGGCCAGCTACAAGGGCTGTTCAATATACAAGGACCTCCAACGTCGTAAGAAACCCACAAGTAACTTTCCATTTGATAATGTTAGAGATAAGTCACGCGTTGTTCAAGATAGTCACCCTTCAAATCGTACACATACCCATGAAACCACATATGCGCAGGCCACTTCAGACCAAAATGATAACCACCCCTCTCCCCTTGCAGCTCCCGACGTTAACAACTTAATGTCCAGATTTCTGCAAGAATTCAAAGCTTTAATTAACCCTCTAATAGCTCTTCTTACCAAAGTAATATCCTCTCTTCTTGATAAAAAGAATGACTAACAACACTTTTACAAACCAATCTCTTACAATACTTCTTTTCAACGCTAACGGTTTAAAAAATCATGTAAATGAGTTCCAATTCATGCTTCATAATAAACGTATTGACATTGCGCTCATTACGGAAACTCATTTTACACAGTATTCAAATCTTTACATTCCTGGTTATAAGCTGGTGAAGGCTAATCATTTGGACAATACTGCTCACGGTGGTGTCGCCATTTTCATGAAATCTTCAATAATATTTCAAACTCTTCCAAATTATTGTTACGATCACTTACAATCGTGCACTGTACTAATACACTTAAGTAATATTCCTGTGACAATATCAGCATTATATTCCCCTCCAAAACACAAAGTTTCAAATGTAGACTTCCACAATTACTTTAGTACCCTTGGCAATAATTTTATTGTGGGAGGCGACTATAATGCCAAGCATCAAAGTTTGGGTTGTCGTTCAAATAATCCTCGTGGCTGTGTTCTTCATACCTACGCAAGTGCAAAAAACTTAAATGTACTTGCCCCTCCTGACCCTACCTATTGGCCTTCTTCTCCTCGTAAAAATCCTGACATACTCGATATTTTTGTCACAAAAATTCCCTCCAGTCTACACTCTTCTGCTGTTAACCTCCTGGATCTTAACTCTGACCACTCGTCAGTCCTATGTACACTCAAAACCTTTCCGCTAACTCGCTCTGCGCCACCTAAACTATTTAATCCCTCTACCGACCGTTTAAAATTTCACAACCTCGTAAATCAGGGCGTTAAGCTAAATGTTAAACTTAAATCTACCAATGACATTGATCTAGCTATAAATAATTTTACAAATTTGATCCAGTCAGCGGCTTGGTCATCCAATTCACACACACATCATCCTCTAAATCAGACTTCAGTTCCTTCTGATATTCGTCTATTAATTGCAGATAAGAGAAGGGCTAGAGCTCTTTTCCAACGTACTCGCCTTCCCTCTCTTAAACATAACTATAATAAACTCTCAAATCTCCTTAAAAAAATGTTGGCCAAACACAAAGCCTCTTTACTTGAAAAATTCTTGACGAATCTGTCTCCTAATGACGGCAGTCTTTGGAGAGCCACTAAAATAACATGTAAACTCAATTCTCCTAACGTACCAATTAAAAAATCAGATGGATCCTTTGTCTGCACCGACTGGGAAAAAGCCGAATTATTTAAAGATTTTCTTCATGAGACATTCCAACCCCATCCTGAAATCTTCTCTCTTGAAAATAATCTTGTTGTAGCCGAGTCTCTAAATTCGCCTCTTCCTGTTTCTCGCCCTGTAAAACACTTTTCACCAAGTGAAGTCAAATTTGTTATTGATAAGTACCCACAGAAAAAATCTCTAGGTTTTGATCTCATAACAGGCGAAGTGGTCAGATGCTTACCAAAAAAAGCTATAATACACTTCACCCACATTTTTAATTGTATTTTAAGACTTTCTTACTTTACAATATTATGGAAATTTTCAACTATTATTATGATTCCCAAGCCTAAAAAACCTCCCGATACCGTATCTTCCTTCCGTCCTATTAGTCTTCTGCTTTTTTTCGCAAAAATTCTGAAAAAATTGATCCTTAAGCGCATCTTACCTAGTATCTCAAACTCGATTCTACCTGATACCCAATTTGGCTTCCGTTCTGCCCACTCTACCATTCATTAGGTACACAGAATTATCGATGCTATCTCGTACTCACTCGAAAAAAAACAGTATTGTACTTGTGCCTTCTTAGATGTGTCACAAGCGTTTGACAGGGTATGGCACGATGGTTTTCTTGTCAAATTAAAAAAAATCTTGCACCCTGTATTTTACCTAACCATTAAATCATACCTGTCAAACCATCATTTTCAAATCAGATTCGGTAATGCACACTCAACTATATCCAATATTTCAGCCGGTGTTCCCCAAGGGGTTATACTCTCTCCCATACTTTATAACATTTATGCTGCTGACCAACCTACCACACCAAACACTTTAGTAGCTGATTATGCAGACGATAAGGCAATAATATCTATCAATTCAAATCCGGAAATAGCTTCATATAATCTTCAAAATCACCTAACCCTTATGGAAGACTGGTATACCAAGTGGCGAGTTAAAATTAACCAGACAAAATCTATCCACACTACATTTACACTGCGTCTTTCTCCATGCCCCGAGGTATCTATATATGGTACTCAAATTCCTACTTCTTTCACTGTCAAATATTTAGGACTTACACTTGATCGCAGACTTACCTGGGCTCCTCACTTTAAATCTTAAAGACAAAATTTAAACCTACGGCTGCGCTTGTTAAAAACATTCTGCAATAACAATAAATACACAAACATTAAAACTAAACTTCTTATTTATAAATCTCTAATCAAGCCCATCTGGACATATGGCATACAGCTCTGGGGTAATGCAAAAAAATCCAACATCAACAAGATTCAAACTTTTCAAAATATTGCGCTAAGGAAACTACTTAATGCCCCACCTTACGTCTCCAACCATTCTATACAACAAGACCTCAGGATGAATTCCGTCAAAGACGAAGCAAAAATTTATTTTAAGCGTTTTCACAGTAGGTTACCCAACCATCCTAACCTTCTTATAAAAAATCTGGCAATCCCTTCGATTCCGGGTAATCCCGCTAGGCGTCTTAAACGCAACTGGTGTCGTGACCTGCTAAATTCATGACCCCTAGAAAATCCCCTTACTAATCTGAAACAAAATAGGTAGTGTCATCATTGGGTGGCTTCTTCCGTCATATTTTTCATGTTTTTATTACTCTTATCAAATTTACTTATTGTTCTATGAATAGATTGTAAATATCTTGTAAAAATAAAAAATAAAAAGATTATTACTGAACGGTACGAACTGAATGACCGACCTGGACACCAGGATGAGCCATTAATCTCGGATGGATGTGGAAACCAACACATATATCACTTAGTTGTTTTACCACGTTAAATATAGTGTAACGTGGAAAAGTATAAGTACGGTATACACATCGATAATTTCATTTCAAGGTGAAGCTTTATGTTTTGCAATTTTCCGTACCGAGTGGATATGAACATGACGATAATAATTAGTGGACCGCACAGTACGTCCGAAAAGTTATATTATTTATTCGCAAAAACATACACATACTCGCACACACAAGAGCGCACGGAAGGTCGAGAAAGTGCACTTAGGTCAAGTTGAGCAGAGCAGTGCATTACAAGTTTCAGGACAGTGAAAATACGTCATGGTGAAGGTAGTTTCAAATAAACACATCTTTAAGGACTTTTTCAAATATTTTTACGCATAGTTGAGGTAAACCGCCGTAAATATGTCACTGAAAAAGTGTCCGAATCACCCACTATTGGTTATTGAAAAATAAATTTGTCTGAAAGCGGTTCTATTTAGCGGTATTTGAACAGCGTATGGTTTTGCCAGTTTTCATCTGGTCGATTTTGAGTATTTCTATCCATCATAATCGTTTAACGTCAGAAAATGGAATAATATATCTTACGTCAATTTAATATTAAACGGATCCATTTATTATTTTATTTTTTACAATTCAATTTATCGATCTTGTAAATAGACACTATATAATATTGATGTGTAATTTCGAACATCAATATGAGATCATAATATTACTTCTATAAGTTGTATTTAAGTGTATAATTGTATAAGTAATAAGTGTATAATTATTATACAATTAACAAAAATGTCAACACATATGATTTTTAAACATTAGGATTTTCAATAAGAATGAAGATTTTTCTTGTGTTACATAAACATTTTTTATTTATTTTTTATTTCGTGGAATATATTATTATCTTATTAAGATTTGAAACTTGAATAAACGATCACTTATTTTTATTTATATTATCATATTAAATGTATTTTTAACTTCTTTGTTCTTAAATTATTTTTATGTGCATTTAGATTTTTTTAAATGTCCCATAAAATCTGTAATAAAGAAAACTCAGTTCAGAGTCCTATTGTAAATAAAACTTATTATATATTTATTCATTCTAAATTTATAAAAATGATTTGTTCTTCAATTGGGGTACAACATTTCATTTTTGTATTCAGAATAATTTTTGTTTTTAAGGTATAAATTATGAGCAAACATCACTTGATTATGACTATTCGAGTAATTATTTTAAACACTTATATATGGAAGAAATATTAGAAATTCAATGTGCACTATTAAATCACTTCTAACATTTGTTAGAAGTGTTTTTGGATGAATACTATCCACTATTAATTTTGTTCCAATGAAATTTGAAACCGTTTAACACGAGTATTAAAAAAATTGTAACATTAATATAAAACACTTTACATAGGTACTTTTTAGCACTAATACATGGTGTAATTATTTTTATGATTGATGTAAGCAGAGAGAAAAATGTCTAATTTATGTTATACTGCTTTTAGCTGTTGAAATTTATAAAAACTTGCCGAGAAAAGTTTTAATAAACGCTTCCGTTAAGAAAGTTTGATATTCAATAGAAAATATATTATTATATTTATACGTTTATAGAACTTAAATTCTTAGTTAGATAAATAACTAAAGATGTATATACGAGTGAGCGTATGCTCACCATTACGTTTACATAATAATGTATGTATACTATATAGATACGTAATAAGAGAAAAACAAAGTTTGTATTTGGGAAAAACGAAGGTTAATCTAACTTTTTTTAACTACCTAGTAGGTTATTCTGTTTTCTGCGCAATTAATAATAATTTCAATTCGTTAGAAATTTAATGCACTCATATATTTGAATACAAGTACAAACTATTAAAAAAAAAAGTTAACTAGTATACAAATTAGTAGAGCATGGTTTATATGCATTTGCATATGTTATTTATTCTGGTTGGTCATATGAAATACTAAGTTGGCACAACATTTGTTTTATAACATAACTATTTAAACAATTGAATTTTTTAAAGCATATTTTTGCATATTTTGATAGTTACTCGTTTATTTTTATCTAAAGGGCTCATTATAGGTTTTTAATTGCATATTTTATCTTTTACTTCATATTTCGATGATTTTTTTTTTTTTGGTAATAATAGTAAACAGATGATTTATCGAACAATGCATACCTACGAAATATGAAATATGCTGTTCCATCCAATTCCAAACGCTTCCCATTCAATAGACCAGGAATGGACAACTCAAAGTTACTAGAGGGCCAATTATTGGAAAATTCAAATCTAGCGAGTCAGAGCATAGAAAAAAATAAATCCGCCAGTTGCCCATCCCAGCAATGGACCAAGAGAATCAGTGCTGTCTACGTTAGGACCGCTACCAAAAATGAATCAGTCAACCGAAAAATATGCATGTACACTGATGATACCATAATTTATAGTGCATAGTAAATATGCGTATAAACCTAATCTATAATAATAATAATAATTAATAAATATTATTGGAGTATTATAGTTCAGTATTATACATCATGAGTAATAACATGACTGATAGTATGGTTTTGAATATCTGGTTAAGTATAACTGTACGATATTTTAAACGATTTGAGCGATCAGTTTTAAAAATTTTAAAGACTAATTTTATAAATAAATTTTTTATAATTTATAGTAGATCTCTTATGAATATGTTCAAAGATAGAACACTTGTAAATTATGTATCCATAAATAAAATAACATGAAAACAAATATTGGACATATTTTCAATTTTAATACCAACTCAAACCTGATTTTAAATAATCAAAAACTTCAGACAATCATATAAATAAATATAACATAGAGTTTTTTAAATAACTGTTCTAGTATTCTATTCATAAATCATTTATTAAATGTAATTGGTCGATTCTTAATAGGAATTAATTGATTTTCGTATTGATAAACAGTTATCACTTTAAATTTTAAAGAAACAAAACACATCGAGTAAAAAATTAAATTTGAATATAAGATTATTACAAATAGGTAATCCACTATTGGCCACAATATAATACAAGTGTTGTTTATAATAATAGTAACTCGTTGTTAGGCAAAATTTCGTATTTTATCATCGTCAACGATACTAACTGAAATATCTTTCACTCCAAGTCAATCAGTTGACCTACGCACTACAATATTATAATTTCTAAACATTGATTTGTTTTCTTCAAAACTTATACATTTTAAGGTTGTGATTTAAACAAGCTTCACGTCATTCCGTTTAAATATGACAATTAACGAAATGGACGAATTCCAAAGGGTAATTACTATCCAAATTAAATATTTAGAATTTATATATTAAGAGTCGTAAGATTATTTACTGTTCAATATTAACTATCAAGGAAACATTGTGCATACTATATACAAGGGATAGGCAACTAACGGCCCATCCGGCCTGAATACTTTTTATCTAGCTCGTGCTACCTTTTCAAATCTCTTAGCGGTTATAAGTATCTAATTTTTTCACGTTGATCATAAAATATATATACAACGAAACTTCCAATTAACAGTCACCGAAGGAATCATAAACAATTACCGCTATTTAGAGGTGACAATACATGACATAACAATTAATGGAACCAAGGAAAATTACCGTCACACAGAGGTGACCGCTAACTGAAGTTTCACTGTATATATTTATCTCTAGCATTGAACTCCAGTTAAATCATTAAATTTTTTAACATAATTTATATCCATATCGGCATAATTAACTTTGCTGTAGGTTTAGTCACTTATTTTATTGTATTGCTTCCGTCATAAAATTAAATCAATTAAAATTAATTCTAATTGTCCATTTTAATGACCTTTTTCATTTTTTCTTTCCTTACTATGGCCTGCCAAAAATTAAAGTTCTAAAATGTGGCCCTATAATTACTTTGAGTTGGCTATCCCTGCTATATACATACAGAATGTCACACAATGTTTTTCTCTGTTAACAATTTTTTTCCTGTAGTTTTCTGTAGTTTTTGAAATATCATATTTTAATATTATAATGGAAATTATTATTTATTTGTCTTTCTATTAGTATTAAAAAAAAGTAGAAATCTTTTAGGAACATAATGTACATATATATGTGTAACGGAACATAAAGGGTTAAAAATTACAAGATTAATATTTAATAATTATTGGGTCACACTTAAAGAATTTTGAAAGTTGTGAAAACTGTTTGATGATTAGAAACTGTAGTTCAAGAGTATAGACATATTATTATAGTTATAAGAATATCGCAAGTAACAGGTTTATATGGTTAACTTAGAGAGAATATTTGTTCAGGGTTGAACTGAATGAGAAATTAGAGCGAATCAGTGTAATACGAGTATGTTCAAATCATTGGCGAGTATTTCGTACACGAAGTCTACGTAATTTTTCCGAACTGACAAATGTAAATAAAGGTTTTTCCACTGATTGATCCGTAAATTTTCTACTCCTAAGGGGTAAAAATAACATTTTACTTTTACTCTTTTGCTTTTATCCTATTACAAATCGACAATATTTTATAATAAATTAATATTACTCAGTCATTTAAATATTAGATTAAATACGAAAAAAGGAATTTGATTATAGATAAGATGGCGGTGGAAGAACAAGAAACGAGGAGACTAATTATATCGAGGATATAGGAAAGTGAGTTTGGAAAAAAATGCAGAGCAGAAAATCGAAAAAGAGAAGTTTAAACAGAGAGGATGTCAAATGATTTTTTATAGTTTAAGGTTGGTATGCGGACGAAGGAATCATTTAGCGAAAGAAGGAACGAGTAGTATGATTTAGATCGAGTCAGGATAAGTTTATTTCATTGTCCCGGGGGTAGGTCTAAATCGATGTGATCTAGAGAACACGGTCTGAACCGTCGGTCGTTGATGTATGTTCGCGTAAATAATTCGCTGTGGCGTGTGGATCTATAACTGATCGTTGATTTTCAGACGGATCAATCGGACGACCGGTGGTCAGCGGCCGAGCACCAGATTTTTGGTAGAATGATGCAATGGTACTTGACCGGCACCGGTGAGATGTGCGAACGGTGCGGCACGTCTTGCGCGGACAAGACGGATCTGTGGAGACACGTGCGCGCTGTTCACGGCGACGCCATTGCTTTGAATTGCCCGGTCTTGAATTGCGGCCGACGGTTCTCGTCGGTGATCGCGGCCATGGACCACGTGCTGGACCATCATCCGGCGGCCACAGGGCCGCGCGTGTACACGTGCGAGTTGTGCGGCCAGCCGGCTGCCGACCACGGCGCGCTCCGCGGGCACGTGGCCCGAGAGCATCCGGAGGCCCGGGCCGCCATGTGCGGCGTGTGCGGCCTGTACATGGGCGACGTCGCTTCGCTGATCGACCACGTTCAAGCGAAGCACGGGGCTGTGGTGGCCACAGAGCACGCGCCCATCGGTGGCCCGTACATGCGGCCCAAACGGATCGCGCGGTGCGATGTCTGCGGCCGACGGTTCGGCAACCGGAGGTTGTTGCGCGGGCACAGGAGCGTGCACGGCCACCCGGGTCTGGTGAGTCCGCCTTACGCCAGAGCGCGCGAGATGCGCTAGTCGACGGACACGCGAGCCCTGGCGGTCGGACACTCCAACACCAGCCGTGTGCGGCCATCTTATCGTTTCGTCGTCCTGACTAATCCGGAGCGCCGTACTCCGTGGCCTGCATTGTACATTTTACATTTGTTATGTTGTGTCATATTGTTGTTTGTTATGTTTACGTTTGTACACCGTCAATTATTTGTCGCGTGTTAGTTGTTTTCCGTTTTTCCCACACACCGTTTTCCGGTTGTTGTTCTCGTTTACAGAACGTAATGTAAAATGTTTTCTCGTTTAATAAATTAATATTTATTTTTACGATTACGAGTTGTTTCATTATTTTTATCTACTGCCGCCGTTATTTATCGACGAGATACTACCGGCGTTAGTTTTCAAGAGGAGGGTATTTTTTTTGAAAACCTGATTTTCCTACGCGATACGTAGATGATTTTTCCGTTCGCAACGAAAAACCTGTTCGTGGTGACGCAACACAAAATCCGGTCCAGCTGTCCGAACGTGATATTCGTTCGATCTTGTGTTATGGTTTTAGTTCCATCGTATTGTCAAACAACAAAATATGATTGAATCGTTCTCATATTAGAGATGGGATTGAGATATAAAAAGTCGATTACTGTATAGAGCTATAATATTTTGAACTATATCGACTGGTAAAAGTCAAAAGGGGTTAAGTGACAATTTTACTCTTTTTCAGGAGAGCAAAAACCAAATTTTCATATTTTCTTAACTTTGGCGTTGGCGCTTCGGTTAGTTATTTAAACATTAAGAATAAGGTTATTATATATTTTCATTCTATTATATGGTACCTTGCTGGTCTGACTCTAATTAAATTAAAATATTAAGTACATTTTTTATTCTAACCTTTTTTAGCGCTTAGCTCTAATTTTTTTTTTTTTTTTGTGATAAATGGCGCTTATAAATTGTTCAGTAGTAGACTTGTAACACTTGTGTAACATATGTAACGTAAGTATATATACCTAGGATGTATAAAGAACTTTACTCACATAATCACTTTTATCAATATAAAAAAATGGTTCGATACTCATAAGTTATATTATTATTATGAAAGTTGATAAGTATCAATCGTAGGGGCGAAGTGCCATGAATTTGTCGCTTAACCTATAACATTTTTAACAACATCATTTATGTCCTTAAAAAAGGAGCTTTTCCCCTACTTTTATAACAATTGTGTCGCTTATCCCAAAAATCTAAATTCCAATACTTACTAAATCTTATTACTAAATGGTCAGAATAACATTAGCGTTAGTGCGATCGATGGATAGATCTAACTGTCGGTTATCCCGTGTCTCTTAGCCTTTTTTGCCTTTTACCAGCCGATATGTTGTTAATCTATCCAATAGTTAAGTCACTAACTAAATAATATTGTTTTTAATTCAATTCGATTTCGTACAGAATTAAGTAATTATTTTTTAAAAAATAAAACACGTTCAGATTGGGTGTAACCACTCCAATTACAGTTTAAAGTTTCAGGAGCCATTGTAGGTGGTGCATGTAGATATATATTTTAGTAGATTCAAACCAAGAATAAGAAAAAAGTACTTTTAGATATACCTAGAATCAAAAGAAAACCTACGGTATTAGATATTCTAACCCGGTTTTCTACGGCTTAATCCAACACCTAAAAGTCTGAGTTAAATTTTACTCTAAATGAAATTTAGATCCTATGAACATTTATAATCTACCATTCACAGTATAAACTGGATTAAATTAAGACTTTAAGAATAAAAAATATATTAACATATTATTGATAATGACGAACACGGCAAAAGTTTTTCAGATTTTAATCTTGAACGTTTTACTTTATAGCACCTAATAATACTGTACTACTTGAATACATAAACATTTATTTCATCATTCTTTTTAATGAATTTTTAATAATATCACGTTGCTTATCTGATTTTTATCACTAAACTATCATGTTGTTGCTTGCAAATATTGAATATTGTATATGAAAAATCATATACCTGTAACTTAGGATATAGATATTCTTATTGCGGTATTTTCAGGGGTGTAATGAGCAGACCCTATTTACGTCATAGCATCACATCATACCATAAGACTTTAGCATCACGCTATACTGCATGGACCAATCAAAGGCACTTTAGATTATCAGACTACTTCCGTACCAGGGTACGTGACGCAAGTGGGCTTCTATATAATGCACCTGCTCACTAGCCACTGAGAGTCACTCTTAATACAGAGTTAAAGAAGGCATTAACCTGTTATTGTTAATACTAGTCGTGACCGACTTGACTCCTGTACAGTTTAACTTTATATCTATCTACATAATTACAGTGTGTTTGTCTAAATTAATAAACCAAGTCATCTAAACTTGTTATAATATATTCTTCAAAGTTTTGTTTTCTTCTTCTCTATCACTACCCGTCGTAATCCCCTTTGGGTGCACGACAGGGGTATAGCCAATAGGTAGGCCTGGTAGGTCCGGGCCTACCCAGATTTTTTTTAGAAAAAAGTCAATAATATTTAAATTACAATATTCAGACATTTATACACGTTTTTATAACAGTGTAATATTATTATAACACTATAATAATTTGAATGGCAACGTCATTAAAATATCATTAGGGCTATCGCATTGGTCGATACGTAGAATAATATTGAAAAATACGTGATTGATAAAATCGTTGCTCACAATATTCTTGTGATAAAGTTTTATTGGGAATTTAATTTTATGATTATCCATTCATAAACATTTTAAACATTTACCTAGTACCTACCTATAATTATTAGTATTGTGCGATTTGCAATCCCGAGTGGTCGTTAGTTGTTTTATTTTTTTATTTATTTTCTTTTATCAAAAAAAAATGAACACTACACTTTTTATACTAAAAATATTAATATTAATATTAATATTTTTAAATGGTGAATGTGAATCAACTCAAATCGGCCGAGATTTATCTCCAAATTAAATGATATATTTTTTAATTGCGCACTTATTACTTTTGTAGACGTGGAAAGATAATTTTCGATATATAAAAATTTTTTGACAGAAAAACGCCAATCAATGGTTTTTGAAAATATAACTAAAATGAGTGTCATACTATGTAATGTGCATTTAGGAAAGAAAATTTAAATTAAGATATATTTTTGATCTAATTGATTTTTTTTTTACTTATAGATGAAAACTACAAACAAAATGATTTTGGTTAGTAAAGTTTTTTAAAATGAAGAAGAAAAAAAAATATTTACAGTAGAGTTATATCATTTAAAATGTAATTTATTCATGTACTATTTCAATTAAATGTTCAAAAATGATTTTTTTTTGGTTACTAAATTTCGAGTTGATATTATTTTTTCTTTAATACATATTTAACACATTAGAGCATATACTTATGCATGTTAAAGTATTTTTAACTAATATTTGGTTGGTTTTTAATGCATATAAATCCGTGCTATACATATTAGTAAAATATTAGTTCATTCCAAAGATTTTTTTTTATTTCAAATGCATACGATTATGGCCGTTTAATTGCTATATCAATGTTAGGTTCTTTGTTGTTTCCTACGATGTTGATTTAAAATCTGTCCAGTTCTTCTGTGAGCAATTAGAAATAAAAATAAACATGTTTTAGGGATAAGAAAAAAAAGAGAAAAACAAGCTTACAAATAATAGATTACTACGATGTTATTGATTTCAAAAATGTAAAACGATACTGTCCATGTCAGCGTTTTTCAAACTGTGGGTCACGATGGACCCTAGGGAGTCGCGAGAAGTTTTTTTAATTACACAGATTACACATTTATCACATACGCCTAATTATTAATTAAGTATTATATTATTATTATTATTATTATTATAGAGTAGTAAATAAATAATAAAATAGAAAAAATTTGTTTTTTGAAATTATTTTTATTGATTCTGTAAATGTAAAATTATGGGGTCACGATAGATTTTTGGAAGAAAATTTGGGTCGCGGTCCTAATAAGATTGAGAACCACTGGTCTATGCTGAAAACGAATACACAACCAAATATATTTTTATTTAAGTATTTTCGTCGGAAAAACTCAAACAATTTACATTCGAGGAGATAACAGTTTATTCTTCGGAAAGTGATCTCCAACATATAGACGGTTGACAGATTTTTCATTAATTTTTGTTAACATTTTTTTTTTTTTTTGTACATATTTCTATGAAATTAAATATTTCAATTGAGCTCCTTCAATATCCGTTTACCTGTTTATACAGCTATACTCGGATACGGTATAAAATTGTTGTACCGTCGCGACGGCCGGTTGATGAATGAATTAACACAACATATGAAAATATATATAGGTGCTCTGTCGACAACATTGTCTGGCCATGACCTGACTAACGCGCCGTGGTCGTGAGAACATAAATATTCAATACCGTTGCTAAAAATAATAATAATAATAATAGTATTAACAAAATGTGTACCGGTAAGCTTACGCAAGAAATCACAGAACTCAGTGTTTATTCGATAAAATTCAAATTCAAGTGATTGATCGACCATTGATCAATCATGGCGTATCTCTTGTTCACCAACAGGTGAAATAAATAATAAAAATAACAAAACAAATAATAATATAACTGTGGTTCTTGTTCTGTTTTCGTCAAATCCCCGACCTCTTGTAGATTGAGGGTTGTCTTTTTTTAATATTTTCAATACAGCGGTCATCAATGATCAGGGCTTGAATCGGTTGTTCTTGACCGATGCGTCATTTTTTCGTGAAATGTTGGCTAAAGACGACTACAGTTTATTCTTGAGATTTTATTTTCCATCGTTGAAAGCCGAATCTCTTCAGCCGTACGTTATACACGATTGATTGTTGTACGTTCACGTCGGTTTATTATTATTATTCTTTTTTCCCTTGATAATTTCACCGCGGACTGCTTATCCAAACAACGACGTGAGCTTCTTACTTTCATTTGTTCAGAGTTGCGTGAAAAAAAGGAACTGAACCGAAATCGGACACTGGTAGGGTCCGTTCTCTTCAACAGTTTATATCCATAATAAATACAAATATACATACGAGTAAACGGGATTTATCCGGTTTCGAATGCGCTGAAGCGTTATGTATATTATCGATCCAAGTCCCGAACAATTGTGTTTAAATATTTCGTTGCAACAATAGACTTAAACAATCAACGTCGATTGTGTGCTGTGGAAGCCGTGATAAAGTTTTGCACAGTTATTATTTTCAATGTTTGCGTATTGTACCTTTATTATTGTGTCCGCATATGCTTATATATATATATATATATGTGTGTGTGTGAAAGTATACAAAATGTGTGAAATAGAAAGTGAATCAACGTTGTTTTGATAGTACTTTACGTTTGTAAAACGAATGGGGTTACAACATGCGCTATATAGTGGCCGGTTTGGGTGCAAAGCAACGTGGGATCGATAAGATAAGTTTTGTGTACACGTTTACGATAATATTGTTTTTCGGTAGCCAAATGAAAATCCCGTCGTTCAGAGAATGTATTATAATTAACCGTGTACCGAATTCTCCATTTTTGCTACGATTCCTTCGCGTATTGTGCAAACAACTAAATAGTTAATTCAACTGTACAGGGTAATTTTCTATGCACACTCACTCCGTTTTCGTGCTCGAACTATCCATTTTTTCGAATTCTGGTTTATGGAAAATGCGTAATCTGTATTTTCCAATACACGAATTATTAATCATATGTACTTATTTGGAGTATGTGCGAATAATATGCCAGTTACGCACTTATAATGTGAATATTCCGAACGAAAATTGTTACTAATCAATATTGATTCCGATTGTAAAACAATATCGGAAAATGATCTATTAACAATAACGATATTGTTTAATATTTTTATTTTGTCTTAAAACTGATTGTTGTTTCGTCTATTACTCCAGATTTTTTTTAGTTTTAACAAATTATCATAGAACGGTAAATTTCTACCGGTAATTCGTTTACGAAACGATTAGTGAGTCTTTCTCATATGGTTGTTATTCATGAGTTCGATGAACGAGTAATGTATTCAATCGTATCTCCGTGGTTTTGATTTATGGTACAAAACCACTGGACAGAAAACAAACATATGGGAGTGGGGGAGGAAAAAAAAATCAAAATTTGTATATATTTTACAACGTATTAACTATAATTATGGCAATTCGAATACAGTCCTGCGATACCACGAAAGATTTGTCATCGCTATATGGCGCGAAATAGTTTAACTTTGACTAACGATTGAACCTTCATGTTTTCATTTGACTGACGTCAATAGTGAGGTGAGACATTCCTGTGATCCATTTCATATCTATAGCCCCGGTATCGCAATAAAACAATTACATTATAAACTTTTACGCAAACATCACATTCGTACGGCATAAAGTAAACTAACTGATGTGTTTCGGAGCGTCCGCTGGAGTTTTCATCGTAGACCCACCATAGGCCTTCCCGACTCGATTTCAACAACGTGATTAGTTTACTACTACGAATCAGTGGTCCCGCATGGTAGAGTGCCGTTCGTAAACATATCTTCTTCCCATATAGTTTAGTTCACGAAATATAGTGTTTTTTCAGATTTAACAGATTTCCATGTGTTCAATAGCGGTTGTAAGAAACTTCTTATGTATAAGTAATAACGACAAAGGAGTTAACAATTAAAATAAGTTGGCGCAGCTGAAATTTACTCGTGTACGTTTAAAAACCATTGCCGTTACCTGTATAATTCTCTCTCGTATTTATGGCACATGCCGTGACCCGTCGAAAACCTGCAAATACTCAGATTATTTTTGATACATTTTCACGTATTTTTACCGAAAGATGTAGAACGCAAGAAAACTACTACCACAAACTTTGAGATTAATAAGTCGAATTTGGGATGAAAACGTCGGTGTACAGTACAATGTGAAACAATATTATTGAAATGTATCTCCTCCAAATTTCATCTTATTCCTCTTAAACTTGATTTTTAGTGCGTTTTTAATATTTTTTTTTTTTTTTTTTAATTATTACTCTTAAGCATTAATTTTAACAAACACACACATTAAACAAAAAAACAATGCAAAAGCAAACACTCGAACATTATAATTTATATAAACACATTATAACGAACATTTAATAATGAAACTATTACACTAAATTTGTTATTTTAACGATATTCATAAAAATAATCCATTCTTAACACACACATTCACAGCTGTTGGTGAATTCCAATCTGACACCATTATCAGGATTATCTCATCATCATCCAAATCGATTAAATAAAAATTTCAACTTTATAACTACAAATGAAAATCCATCCTTTGGTATTGTATACATCTAATATACGTTTTATACGCATTATTCGATACCATTGAGATAAAATATTATTTTTACATCGACTGACAGTTGAACAAAAATAATTTTCCAAAATGTCAAGTTTCTCCCTTGTAGGAGAAAACAAATTGATCCATGGACGTACATAATACATACAAAATCTATGTATACTATTATTATTATTATTATTATTATTATTATTGCACTGTCATATTGGTTCAAAACTTGTTTTCGAATTTAAATTCCTTTTCAATTTACTCGAATAGAAATTTTCAAAGGTAACTCTGAGCTTTTTAAGAATCGATATTTGACGATTTTTCTATGAAATGAACATATAATTTTGTGCACGTGTGTTAATTTTTAATGGCTTGATCAAAGATTAAATATTTTACCATTTTACTTTCGTTTATGTTTACATTTGACGGCAACGAAAAACCGTGAAAATGCGGTACAATCGATTGTTTACATAAGCGTAGTATAGTTACGCGTAGCTACTCGAATTTTTAAAATATTACATTAATATTGATTCATCCAATATAGTATACCAAACACTAAAGCACACATATAAGCATACGATAAACATATCAGTAAATTTCATTTCATTATTTCATTTACGAATATAATTTATCAATTTATAAAATGTATATAAAATTATATATTTATGAAATAAGGACCTTTAGAGTGGGTTAAATTTTAATTTATCGAATCGGTATTTCTTTGTTGTTTGAAATTATTTTCATTATACGTAATGATTTATAATTTAATTACATTGCACAGAAAAAAAGGTAGAGGTTTCATACATTTTGCTAATCAATACAAATGTACTATGCGAACACATTAGCAAAAAAAAAAAAAA
>NW_020272799.1:1013579-1030116 GCF_003268045.1 Sipha flava | reverse complement strand
TTTCAGTAAAGTATTAAAGTGCATGGATATATATTTATGCACTCTACGCCATCCAGTGAGTTCTTGTGTATAATCTGAATGGATATATTTTCCCATCTTGTTTTAATCATTAAAAATCTCGAAAGCGTAGTACCCCCACACCTTTGCATTATGATTAAACATTATCTAAATTTAAATATCTAATACAAAATATTTACTTTGGAATCTTGAACTTCTTTTTTTCTCATTTCATATGACTAATAATATTTGATTTTATAAACTTTGTCTTCCAAATCAAATTCAAAGTTGGTAAAATTGATTTTATAATGTATAAAATATTAAAATGTATGAATACGTATTAAGTAAATATAACCATAATACCGACAAACGTTTTTTGAAACTTATTTTTCATGTAATTCGATAATAGTCAAATAATATTATTTTCTATATTCTTGAAGTTTAATTTTCCCTATATGATACGAGTACTCAAAATTGCAAAGGGTAGGTTTTAGTATATGTATAAAAATAAAGTCACAAGAATTTCCAGGTACGCAATAAATACTCTAGGATAAAAGTGGAAAATATGGTTTTTTCTATTTCGATATATATATATGTACATAAGCTAGTAGGTTAATGTGGTACTATCGAGACCACTTTTGAGTTGATGACACACTAATCAACACTTAATAATCAAATATATTTTGAACTTTTCGTGATCAATAATATCAAAAGCCTACATCGATAATTTTTTCTTGCACTTCTTGTATTTATACAATACAATTTTATTCATTAATTGATATGTTTTTAATTATAGCTTCAACTCGAGCACAGGATTTCTAATTGATGTGACTGCTACTTGCAGTCGCATCAAATTATTAAAATATCTAAGTGTATTTTTCAATTTATTGGGAATTACGTTGATTGTAACCTGTAGTTTTTACGATATTATATTAAAAAAAAGACATTTCTCTGTCTTAAGGGCACATGATGTTATGTCATTATTGTAAGGTGTGTTACTAATTTTATTTAATATTTTAGGAATTTTTTCCATTTCATAAGAATTCTCTTTCACTGACTACGAAACTTAATTTTTACCGGTCTTAAGCATATTTTTTTTTTTAATCAAAGCTCGACCTGCACTCGTATTTATTATCTATACTATAGATGTACTCGTTTATAGCACGAAATGTAATATCATAAAAAGGGATTTGGGATATAATGGGATTTTAATGAAATATAGGTGTGTCGTTTAAACTTGTGTTTGAAATCGTGAGATCATAATAAAAAATAATATGGTATTTCCAAACACATGAATATTTGTTTTTTAAGAAACTATAAAGATTACAGTGTTCCATTGTTTTTTTTCGTCTTAAGCCATTTTTGTACACTGTTTCGAATATTTGATGTTTTTATTATCTTTTGATAACAATAGTTCAATTTTGTTTAATTTATTTAGGTATTATGGTTTTACGAAAATAAGTTTAAATAACTTGTATTGTGCCTTAGATGTAATAAACCTTTCTTCGCAATAGTTGATAATTGTTATGCGGATTTATAATTTAAAATGTGACAAACACTTTCATAAACCGAGAATCTTTTGTCAAAGAAGGGATTCGTTTTTGTTTTTAGATCAAAACATCTATTTAACAGACGCTTTATTTCTTTGCCAGAGGTAAGTAAAGCAAAAAAGTTTCCAAAACACAATAAGGGTCATATTATAGGTGAGCGGGATGTGAAAAAGAGAGCGATCGATCCGTTTAAGAATATTTGTTTATAAAATAATAATACGCTCGTACTCGACGACTACAGAAATAAAGTCAAATACATAAGGGAAATCGCCATTGACTTATTGATTTCTTGGGATTCCTGCTGTGTTCGCATATGTTAATCTAATTTCATTAAAAAAAAAAAAAAAAATTATGCCCACAGCCTTATGTATATATATAAATACATTAATAAATTCTAAAAAAGTTTGTTATATTTTTTTTTTTTTTTTTTAGATGGTTTATTTCGTACATATAATCTATGAATGACATTTGCTAATAACTTTTTAATCTACCGAGAATGGCGTTACAATTCCACCTATACTTATTGGATCAACAACGTTTTAACAAATTATCTCTCTACATGTTATTTTCAAAAACATACTTAAATCTTGAATGAAATCGTAATGCACATAATTTTCGTGTTAATTATATACAACAATTTTAAGCCAATATGATTCCCATTCCGAACTCATTAAAGATAATTAATATAATTAATATATAATTAATTGAGCGTTCCGTTGTTACTTTGCATTTATTTACTCGTGTTACAATGTAAAAATATATTTTTAAACGTAGAAGCAGATGTAGAACCTATGACGTTTAACGATTATCAAACGTTTGCCAACACAACTGGTTTGACGATGTTACTTATTGAATGGATAAAATTCTAGAAGAGGAGAGAATAAACGTAGAGGGAAAAATGACATTTCATTATAAAATATGTACATGCGAATAATTGAATAATTTTAGGGCATTATAGCATATGTATTTCTACATTTAAATGATAAAAATTGGTATTTGATGTAGTTGAAATGGATTTTTTTTTCACAATATACCATATATTGCAATTCTATTGATATTTTATTGTTTAAGAAAATTACACATTATAACAATGGGTAATAATATTACTATCGTAGACATTCGAAATTAAATATTACTTGGATGAATAAACAAATTTAATGAGACTATAATTTTTACACTATTGCTGTTGAACAACTATCTTATTAATTTTTTTTTTCTTTTTACCAGTTTAATGAGTTAATTATTAAATGCGGATTTTGTTTGATTAAGTACCGAGTTACGAAAAAGTACGACAGTTTAAAGTTTGAGTTCAAATTTATAAATATTCAAACGGAAATTAACAGAATTTTATGTTCTCACAACTTTAACTGTTTGTTTATATAAACTGAAGCATAACAATGCATATATTGTTATTATTATAGAGTATTATAAATTCACTACTGTTCGCATTAAATAATATGGAAATAATCATTATACAAATTCTAATACTGAATACTGAACCTTTATTATTAACTAAATAATGTTCAATTATTTAGAAAAATATTCATGTGATATCATAATATGATGAACGATACATGTTTATTGTACACACAGAACATTTAATATGAGCAATTTTAAATGAAAAAAAAAAGACAAATGAACAATATAAGTTCAACAATTATCTTCTTTTGGAATATTGTCTTTCCTAATAAATTATTTCAGTATTTATCCATTTATTTTTTGTTGGAAATAGTGCATGAAATAAGAAGAATTTAAACTTTTATGAATAAAATGGTGACTATAATAAACATAAATTGATATCTAAATTTACATATTTTGGTATCAGACTCAATGATACTTATTAAAGGCAACCGATAAAAAAATGACTCTTTCGAAATTTCATTTCTTTTTTTGTTGAGATTATTGTATTATCCAAAAGTCAATATTGCTAAAGACTCCAAGTATGAATTGTAATTATAGCAGTCGTAAATAAAACTAGAAGGTATAGACGACATTATAGATGATATTTACTGTTTGAGTTTCCTCAAACTTAGATAGTTGCTTTTGTCAGTTAACGGTAAACAATTATTTCAGCTTTACGAAGTCAACGAGCTATCAGAACGCGTGCCAGCGGGCGGTCGTGGGCGTAGATTTTAATTCTCAATGGAAACGTCTGGTTTCCGCACCCCAGCAAGTTCGTCGAGCCTTAATTTTTTACGACGATCGACGACTAGCTATGGGGATCGATATTTTAAAAAGCTGAGCCCAGAGCTCGAGTTTATGAAACGAGATGTTCGCCGAAAACGCGACGACGTTTTCCGGCCGATAACACATGGTGATACGAAAATCCATCAAACCCCGTTCCGTTTTGTCGCAGAATATCCATTAACGGCACCGAATCCGTTGCTGCAAGTAATATTCACCGGGTCATTAGGGGCGGTTACGGAGGGTGCCGAGTACGTCAGTGAAGTGATTTTGCGCGAGTCTATTGGCGTCGGGGTCTTAAAAACACATCGACGAGCCGTCGTAACACGAGTTCAGCGCGCGAGTGCATCTAATTGGATTTTACGGGCCAATATAACATACGGCAATCTTTGAATCGGGTGTGAAAAGTGTTCGAGTTTCGCACATAATCATCTCCGTCGTCGCGGTTTCGCAAACAACGTTGCCGGCGCGCGCCAGATTATACCTTTTCTTACTGAGACCCGTGGCGAAACGCGCGACGGACGTATGGATTCGCGTACAAGGCGATTTCTTTAGAATATTTCCCTCTTTTCGTGTACAATGTTATGTGAAGTAAAATAAAAAAAAGTTTGCGTTTTTTTTTTTTAAATCTCATTTTCTTTTTTATAATTCCTACAATTTTTTGCATTTGTAGAACTGTAGTGTTTCCGAAAACATTGTCGTATCTCGAGCGGCACTATCAACTTTTGTTCTTCGAACGGAACGCTAATTTTTTCTACTCGACTAATTATTTTATCAACTTCTCCGGATTAAAATAAGGTCTACAACTATTCAAGTTTGATGATGAAACACTTGGTTCTATTTTCTTCGTTCGTGTATCGTTCGAGAATTTTCATTGTTAATTTTACAGATTAGGTACAAATATGACAATATAGGGTCTCCCTGAATGATTTGCAAATCTAATAACAATTGTTCTGTTTATTATTTTTATTTATTTATTATATATTTATTTTTAATAAGTACTCAGGCCTTGCGCTGTAACAAGGTTGCATTAAAAGATTTTTTTTGGTTTTCAGAACTTAAAGTTGAAAATTTGAAATTTTATTTTACAGCTTGAAAAAAAAAATCCAATATAGCTATTTTGTAAATAGGATTTTTAAAAAAAATTGTTATTTATAAATCTAATAAAGGTAGATCCGTTAATTTTCTATGATTTTTTAAATGTGAAAAAGGTAACAATATTATTGTGTATCACATAATTCTTATAATCTACACTATTGTATATTGGCTGATCGAAATTTAATTTATTCCAAGATTTTTGTTATGGTTTTTAACTATTATCTTACTAACATTAATTATAAATTTATATTTATCATTATAACCCCAAGTAATTAATATAGGTACAAAACCTATAAATAATCAAAATAACTAGATAATATTAACAATTTTAAATTGCTAATTCATAATTGAAATAAGTTAGAAGTTTTTACGTCTGTGATTTTTACTTTTAAGTTAATTATTATTTATAATATCACTTAAATCAATTGGATCATAATTTTGTTACATTCTACGCGTTTGTTATTACATTTGTCGTTTATTCTTGTGTGAAATTGCAAAGCTGCAGAGAAAACCTACTTATGCAATTTATAAATGTGACATTCTAACTGTGTACAGTGCCATTTGAAGAATAATGCTCATCCAACTTGGTAAATAATGTTTAGATTATGTCATACTGAAAATCAAATTTGAATTTATTTTTTAAAATATGTGAAATTAAAACTTGTTTAAAAACATCAATAAATTGCCTATAACTAGTAGACTTTTATACTTATAAACACCAAGAAATAAATCATTATGAAAAGTTCATAAAATTACAAAAATTAATGTAAGTTCAATAATTATCAATAATACGAGTTCAATTCTAGATACCAATATAATATTTCAGACATTTATTTGTTTGGTGTATCAGTGACAGATATAAGGTGTGTATCGAATATCAAAAAAGAACAGATGAAATATTGTTTATGTATTATTTACTAGGTAGTCCCTAATTTATTATATTTTAACTATCATAGTTCAATTGAAATAAAAATTCTTAAAAAATTCAAAAAATACAACAATCAGAAAATATAGTATTTTATTATAATAAGTACATGTAATTTTTTTTTAAAATTAGAATTTGAAAAATACATAATTTAAGCATTAATGATCATATTTAAAAATTCACCCTGCATACGAGGGTGAATGCAGTGGTTTATCTAGTCAGTCTTCATTACCAACTGGTAAAACGTCAACGAATTGGTGAGATGAAAGAGGACTCATTAGCGTAAACTATTGTTAAAGTTAGATCGAAAACCCGTATATACAGGCTTTACTGAAACTGAATGACATCATCGGCCTGCGGAAATTTTATTATCATTACAATGTATATACAACTATAACGTCTATTACGTTTTATATAACTTTATGTTTTATCTCTGCCCTTAGATTGAGTATGAAGCGTGACCAAAATAGTCGCATGGTATAAAATATAATTCAAAACATAAATATGAGAATATTTTTTTCAATAATTTATCATTTAAATCCGATAAAATGTAATTATATCGTTGTATATGCTATGAGTTTGTTGTTCAATACGTTGACTCATACCTATTTTAGTTGAATAATACAGAATCTTATATTTATTACAATGTTTTACGTATCTTACGTCATCCTTATTATTTTATGATACACGGATGTATACAGTGGTCTTCATTACTTGTTACTTATTAGAAAATATTCTATTGCATTCAATATTAATTTAGTTTTGTCAATCGTTCTATTATTGTTAAATTTATGTTATCAGCAACAATATCATCAATTGATGTAGGAAAAATATTTACTGAACAACAAATTAAATGTAAAAGCAACCATTTATTATGAGTGCATGTGTGTGTGTGTGTGTGTGTGTGTGTGTGTGTGTGTGTGTGTTAATGACATTTTAAACTGAAAATATATTTTTTAATACTTTTATTTTGATAAAATCTAAATTTATGGAGCTTAATTCCATGATATTTGTGATACCTAATATAGTTTGCAAGAAAAAGACTATTTCAGTTTAAATGCTATTCAATTTACTGCCAATTCATGATATTTATTCACAATAGTGTTAAATATAGAATCGTACGATATTTTATTAGAGAACAATTGATTTTTTTTTCTTGAAAGTAGTTGTTAATTTTATATTTCATTTTTAATTATTCATAAAAATTCCATAGCTCATACTTCAGAAGTAATATGAAATATTGTTGAAAAATTCTTCATATTTGTATACACCGCATTCAGTTTTCAGGTTTTGAGTTTTTTTTTTTTTTTGTAAATTTAAAATTGCATAATTCTATAACTTTTTTCTATGATTTTTCTTTGATGAGACTAAATCACATTGGTTCAACTTCATGTACTGTTTTGATTTCAAATTACACTACTTAATTCTCAAAAGCATAAAATAATATTTGTAGCTACGTTATCAATATATACATTTTTTGTATTTGAAAACATTTATAAGATATTTATAATTCAATAACAGGAAAATTTAGTTCTATATAAATCTATATTTATGTCTCTATAAGGTTTTTAATCATATTGTTTTAAATATTATAATTGCATACAAACAATTTAAATATATTCACATAAAATATAGATCATCATATAATGATTTATGCAAATTTATAGTTTTTATTTTGGAATTGTTAATGTTTTTATTTTTTATTTTTTAGAACTCTTGAATCTTTCCCTTATTAATTAGATAGTAAATTCTTGGAGGTATTCTATTAAAGTCAACTTTTTAAGATTTTATTTTATTTATTAATAATATTTTTCGGTAAACCCACAATTCCTCCGTGAATTTTCACAATTTTTATTCTGACAGACGATAAACCCGGACGCACTTATTAACACGTCTATACCCGTTGAGTTGTTGGGTCGTAATATATCACTCGTCAACACCACGGTGATTACTTATACTCCGTTATCTACAGTAGTGCGGAGTAAGCATATAGTGGTCCAGATGACGGCAATCAATAACTCTCTATAAATAATATAGCCTTCGCTAATATATAAGAAGTGAAACGCGTTATTCAAAGGTTTTTACGGGACATCATCACGTGATTTCCACGGAATATGTGGTGAGAATCAACACTTCTAATACTCGTCATATCACCCTTAAAAATATGATCAGGTTGTCGATCGATGGTGTGGTGTCGAAGCAAAAAAATTTGTCTACGTTAGGTTAGGTGACCGTAGACATTTGGTGTTTGGTCTGACACTGAAGACGACGCTAATTATGATCTTAATTTTGTCGTATGTCTCGAGATTGCTATGTGGACAAGATCTGTTGCTTTGATTTTTCACTGTCAATGTTGGACAAGCTATTTCAATGTCTTTCTTTTCCTTTCTAAACGCTGTTCATAAAAAATCGATATGCGAATTATTTTGTTCACATTATTGTTAACATTTCCCATGTGCTTTGTAAAGCCGTACAGTTTTACGACTAGCAGTTGTATACATTTTGAATTCTGTAACATTTATCGTAGCATAGTTCATAAACTGTGGGCATTTTTTTTCTTGCCAATTCATGAACTGTTTCTCACTTGATATACGACGTTTATAATATGTATTATACGCTTGTTTATATTTTATAATGAAAGTTCAGTGGGCCCTAAACAAATAAACAACTTAATGCCGTTTGCGTTGTTATTGAACTGTTATATTGTTCAGTTTTGATTTGAAAGCATGAAAAAAATGTTTCCCTGCGCACTGATGGTTTTCATTAAACAATACAAAAATAACGTATAGTAATTTTTCAATGAATTACAAATACAACTTGACGGTTATATACATTATATATATATTTCAACCCATCTCTGTTAATCGTTCAAAAATAATTTCATGAGTAAAGAAACTCAACCTATTCTGTATTGTTTAGTTAACGTGAATAATAAAACAACGGACTGTTTTAATAATATTTTATTTTAAACAATATACCTTAAAAATAATGATTGCTTTGAATTTTTATGCGAGACACCGATGAAAAGTATGAATAATTATGTTCACTTTACAATAATGCATTGAGATTGACTAAGCAACATATTCTTTTCTTGTTTTGTACATATAAAACGCATATGAAATATTTTAAAATATCAATTCTAGTTTTTTTATTATTTACAGCGGTGAAACAATCGATCAATATCCCCGGGTCAATTTGTATGTGTAAGACTACCAATATGTTTTCGACCTGTTGCGTTTTGCAAATGGTTTTTCACTATTTTGGGGTGAAAAACGTTCGCTCAAGACTAAAAACAGAAATGGCCATTTTATATTATTCTCGAGTAAGGAATAAAATATTAGAGAAATATTTAGAACGATCTACATATGTTATGTTTTTTATAGCTGAATTCTGACAGGTTTTCACTGGTTTATATCAATCCATTTTCTTACTCACAATTTTAGTTCTGTTGATAATAACTACTTCCAAATCATAAAACTGGGAAATATATATTTTAAATTCAGCTGACTCAGATAATGTATGAATAGATATTTTACCAAAAATGTGTAAAAAGAAATTATGATGAAATTCTATTTCGAAATTGCTCAGTATAAAATCATAAGAAAAATGATCGATTTAATTTTTCACTAAACGTAAGTTCCCAGGTTTTTTTAGAATTATTTTAATGTTTATATTCATACAATTTTTAAAATATCCACGATTGAATAATTTTATAATTACTGTACTTTTTTATACAACTCAGTAACGATAAAATTAAAATAATAAACAAAAAGAAAAAAAATTAATGAGTTCAATATAATTTTTATGAAATGAACGGTTGATGTTTTATCAAATTGGTTATTTATTCAAAATGCTAGTCTCTGGGAGATACGTCAATATTTCACATAGATTGAAGTGTTCCATTTACAACATTTAACAGTGTATTAAAATGTTTCCGTCATACATATCAGTCGTAATTTTCAACCTAACGTGTTTCACCCGTCGACTTTTTCTTAAATCCACCTTTTACCAAAGAAATACCTCTGTTTAATATACTATAAATTATAATATATTTAGTATAGTACATAAATTAATTTATGTTTCAATTATAACAGGTTGAATAAACAAGTTGGCGATAATCAATAATGCGTCGAATGAGAACTTCAGTGAACGTGAGATAGGGGGTTTTCCTTAATTCCTATAACGGTACGTCTTAAAAGTGTACAATTGTAGTGCTTCACTATAATAGCTGACCTTCCACTATATGTATAGACACGACGACTGGAAGTAAAAAGGTTCTATCTCAAAATATCGAATTGCTTAGGAGAACATTTTCAACTTCAAACAAATATGCTACTTTTTTTTTTTTAATTATCATAACATGTTCAGTGTTTACGCGTTTACGCACCAGTTCATAAATAATTTGTAAAACAGCATTGTCTCATTAAATAAATAGTGTACTATGTATGGAACATACAAATTTAAAAGTATTATATATTATTATCATGCCGAAAAACAATATTAACTGTTTAAAATTGTTTTCAATATACTACCATCATATATACGAATATTATTAACGAAAGAACATTTTTATAGACACCGCAGTTCAAGCCCGGTCAATTAAAAGCACAGCTTGTTTTGGTTTAAAATTATCTAAAATGTGTCAAGACTGTATAATATTTTAAATGTTTTAAAACATTTCGTCGTCTACTGACAGAGTCATTAAGTTTCAAACAATCTTTCGTAGACGGTGTTTATAAATATTTAAGACCTTCAGAGGTTTTTTTAATCTCATTTGAATAAACTCCAATTACAAGATACAAAATTCATATTTGTAACACTTTCGGTTTTCATTGTGTTAATTTTGAACTTGAACGTCGATTCGTTTAACCCGTTATATATATTGGACATCTCACACACTGATAATTAAAATGATTTATTATCTTATCGACTCTTTATAACATTATAATAAATTATCCTGATCATTAACCCCATTTTCAACTCTCCATTCAATGAAAAAAAAAAAAAAAAAACAGTTGTAAGAATATTTTTTTATATATTTTTTCTAATTATATCTTTATAAATAATTTTCTTTGTTAACATTGAAATTTTAGCTCTTGTATTTTTCACAATTTTTTTTTTCGTGTCCACCATAATCGTGTCATCATTTTTCCAAAAAAAAAAAAAAAAAACTCTGATCTGAAAATTGATTAGTAGTTACATAAATATATGTTACGTTTGATGTCCAAACACATGAAGGTACCTACTGTAGTTGTAACAGACAAATATTTTATATTCACATTTTCAATCGGATTTTATCAAAAATTGGTTCAATTCTCTTTGAAACTGTTTCAAATTACAACAATACTAGGTATTAAATGGATGTACAATTTTACAAATGGAATTACGATAGCGCATAGTATAGTGTCAACAATCCAAACATTATATGTCTTTATTATTCACAGATAATTAAGAAAATCGCAAACATATATCTTAGAAGCCGAATTTTAAAACACGCATTTTTTTCTCGACAAAGGAATTTTAATTACTTTGAATCACGTTCCTTTAATCAACAATTGATTCTCGTTCCAAACACTACATTAACACTAAACACTAAATTATTATAAATTATATCTGCTATGTGGTTACATTCATTTTTAAATACAAAAAAAATAAATAAATTGCTTTACGTCTACTTTTATTTTTTCTTCATACGAAGAATTTTTTCAATGTAGGTACGATTACTGAAAACGAATTGTTTAATATATTGAAGGACTTATAAGACTTAAGTCTTCATAATTCTTATATTTATATGTTTCATGGCTACGGGATACTGTTGAATTAATAAACAGTTCTAAGTAAAAGTTGGTTATTACGGTCTTAGATGGATCACTTGGAACCAAGAAATGATACTTTTGGGAACAAGTTTTTGGCTTATCTTGAATACGTCATCAAAGTATAATATATTATTATTATGGTTATTATCACTATTATTTTTATCATTTTTTTTTTTTATTCTAAAATATAGTTTGGGACGGGACGAATTAATGTTTCTATTTTAGACAGAATTCACTATTAAAATACTGAATTTTTTATAGTTACCGTTTGTAAATGAAATTATAATTTAAACGTGTCACTTAATAAACAATTTAGATAATTTTATATAATTACTGCTATAATTTATTGAACGTAAAATGCACTATGAATTTATTTTAATAATTATAAAAATAATAATCTTAATTCCTATAAATTGTATCTAAAATGTTATCAAGAAAAAAAAATTAAAATAATTGATTTTCATAAAAATAATCATCGAACTTGAAACATTAATTAAAACAACTGGCTGGATTGTAAAAATATTTGAAATTTCTAAAACTGATTAATTAAGCATAAAATTAGTTTTAAGACATATTTTATGCTATAGAAAACTTTTTTTTTCTGTTTGAATCGACGGCGCTACGGGAACTGCTTTCGCATTACTTCTGTGACGTCGCCAAGCTATAGACAACTAAACGATATTATGAATATAAATTTTTGGTTGAATAAATTTATTTTTAAGTTGTTACTTAACTTTATTAAACGTGACAAACATAAAAAATAATCTCTAAATTATGAATTGTTTTTCTCCAACAAACAATCCAAAAGGTTGTAACTTAATTTAATAATTAACACTCACTGATACATAAAGCTTCTTAAGCAATAATTATTATTGTTGATAATATTAATATGATGTTAGCGGTAAGATAGAATAATATCCTATTTATTTCTAAAAAGCCTTTTATAGTTAGTTAGTTAGTTATTTTATACAAATTAAAAGCAAAAAAAAAACATTGTAAAATCAATATGATTGGAATAGAATATTATAACATCAACCACATGAAAATAAATATTATCTTCATAATCTTAGTTTTAAAAATCTTTGCATAATAAAAACTATATCAATCAAAATTCTATATTAATTAAAATTGCAAATATTATAAATTATTCCGTCCCTTATAATTTTAATGTAATTATGCACGTTATATATTATGTTATCCATAGATACAATATTTGGGTATATTAGTAGGGCTTTCCGACTCTTGGGAAAAACTTTTTTCAGTTATGAATTTTCCTTTTTTTCACCATGATATTTTCTTTGGCCAATAATTTCATTATTTTATTTTGGCCATTAATATATGAATTAAAAATATATTGCTCCTAAATCTATAATTGTTAAATATGTCAAAAAAAAAAAAAATAGTTTTGTCACACAAATTCAAAGAAAATCATGAATTTTAACAATATTTGTTGTATACTATAGCTATTAATATCCAGTTAAAATTTAAATAAAATAGAGAAACAATTCCAGTTTAATATGTGTCTAAAAAAAGTATAAAATATTGCATTAAATAAATCTTTTGAGTCTTTGTCAATCCTAGAAATTATTTATGTCAAATTTGTGATCAATCGATTACGTTTGTAATATTTTGAAGTAACCAAAATTGAATACTTATAATTTTTTAAATTATTTCACAGTTTTTACTTATTTTTGAACAATTGTAGATTTTGAGTGAAGCAAAGAAACTTATAATTTTACAATGGTGTTTATTTTTTTTTTTGTGAATACTTTTTTGGATAGAAATACCGGTCCAAAAATTGTATTTAATAACTTTTTAGATTTGAAATCAGCCTGTGGCACTTTGAAGAGGTATTTTTTCTAAAATCTCAATAGTTTTTCCAGACGTGAAGAAAAACTTAGTATAAACAGTAAAAATGTACTATAAAAGAGACCTTTAGATTTTAGTTGATTTGTCATAAAACAAAAAATATTGTGGCTAGAAATATATTTTACATAGTTTTCAAAAAATATTAAGCACATTCGGTTAAAATATAGAATTGTTAAAATACTTAATTTTTTGAAAATGTTTATGTAATACAATTTTATTTTTAGATATTAGAACTTAAAAATTTAATTTTAGTATACTCATATACTTACCTAATAATATAGACAAAATTGAAAAGGTCAATTTGGATTTTATTTTATAAAGCTTTAATACACGATTATGCGACTTTAACAGAGCGCAATGTTTTTTAATTTTTAACTTTAAATGTTTATTAAAAAAAAATTAGTCAATTCAATCAAAATTTAATACAGATCGAACAACATATTTTAAGTATTTAATTTAATACAAATTTTCCTTTAACAAACAAGAAAGCTTTAAACAGGTTGATAAAAAAAGAACCTATTGACAATTAAAATAAAAATGATAAAATATATAAATGATATATTTTCATACTGAAACTTTGTTCTGAATCGTTTTACTAAATAAATCAGTTAACATTTTCTCAACTCAATATACCTATTACCATTAACCTTTTTTAGGACCGAAAGGACGAAGGACGCATTTCTGACTAACCATTATCTTACGAAAAGGCAGAAATATTAGAAAAAGCCATTGAAGAGTATATGGAAGTTTGGAACTTAAACTTTTAATAATGGGTACACACACATTAAATGACAATTACTTTTCTATTAAATAGCGACGAATGTCACTACACTCATCTTAATATACTGAGTGATTTTACGAAATATTTTTAATTTTATACTCCAGTCTTTATTTTAACATTCATATTATATCCTTTGATTTTTGGATATTATTTTTTATAGCATACAGTATTATATCGTACTTTACCCGTTCAAATTTTTAGTCTGCTTTATCGGGGTATACAAACTAAAAAAACTCTAATTTTTTCATCCATTACACTAAAATAATCGCAATATCCATTTATTTCCTATATATTTATTATAAAATATTATCTTATCGCACTTAGCTGGAGTAGGCTGGAGTCCCTATGATATTTTAGAGGAAAACAGTCGAGTAAGATGTCATCTGTACATGGTTTTATCGTTATTGATATTATTAATTCATGCGCACCTTTAAAGAAGGATAAAATATTAATTAAATCTAACAATCGCCTATCGTTTAAGGTTAAACACGATATTTCAAATAACATCATTGATCGGGCCATGTACATCGGACCAAACCCACTAAGTAGTGTTATACTATATCGTTGAAGTTCAGCATATATATATATAACACTGTGGTCACCGCTTAATGAACCCATGGTTAATTGACTCATTCGTCAATTGACCTCGAACAGACCCGGCCTAATTTGCATGTATTCGTATACAAACTCACAAAAAATATTAGTTTATAAGGCTAATTAAGTCGATGAATGTGGTCATTTAACAATACGACTATATGATAAATAACAAATATAATGTTTGACACAAGTTAATAATACCGGTCCCCCATTAACATCGAAGTTTTATGTAATAATTTATTTATTTATTTATTTTTTTTGATTTGATATCAATCCATAAGAAGTTGAAGACCATGTTGTGAAACCCGCCGACGTATCAGCTGAACTTTATAATGAATCGATATAGAATTGACATAGAGGTTTAAATTACTGAAGTTTTAATCAAGGTAGACATCTAAAATTAAATTCAGTCAAAACGACGAAAAGATAAAGTTGCTACTAATTGTGAAGAAAATGAAGACAACCCGGATGAGAAACAACCATCAATAAAACAGATGCTAGTAGCACTTCAGGTTTAGAGGGGTTCAGCAAAGAACTGATTCTAACGTGTTAAAGAAGCATAAAGCTTACGAGGATATGGTTAGAAAAATTACCAAAGATGACAAAAACAAATAGATACAGTTTTATGTCAAAAATGAATAACTTAACATTTTTATTTATTTAAAATATTATCTATTACATTATTTTCATTATTATATATTTATTTTAATCTCAATAAATATTTTAAAATTATTTTAATTTTTGCACGTACAAGTATGTTTTTTATTTTTTTGGAGAACCTTTTATCTTATTAACTCATTTGATTTAACATAGTCGAATAGTCTGGTCCCAATGTGAGTCTAATATGCTGTGAAATTTGAGGGGGGATGGGTATTCACATGTTGTTAATCAGAAAAATGAAACGTGTACCATCTGTGTACAAACTTTTGTACAAAGTACAAAACATATTTTTGGACTGATTTGACGTCCCCTTCTTTCCGCGTTAGTCGATACGTTGATCAATTGATTAACCAAGTCAGTAATTTACTAAGAACATTCAGAAAAAACATTTAGAAAAAACTGAAATTACCCCATTGTATGATGTACGAAATACGCACTTTTCGCTGACCGTAATAATGTATGGACCATATGTATTTAGAATAAAATTGAACTACGTATAACTACGTGTACCTATGTACACGCATATTATTACGCGTAAAATGTTTCTAAACTTAAATCACTAATCATCGACTCTGGTATTCAGTTTGGTTACATTAATCGGTCAAGCACATTTTTGTTTCCCATTTTTATGGTTCACTTTTTTTTTAGCTCTTGATTGATTTTATATGATTATTTTTTAATTTTTTTTTTTTTTTTTTTTTTTTGTAATAAGATCTTTTTTGCATTATTTTCCCGCTTTAATTAATATTTTAAAATATATTTTAGCAGTTCAATTACTACTTAAAAAAATACTTTGAACCGTGAAAATAAGTGACTTTACGGTAGGTTCGTAGAGTAATATTATTAAACCTGACGCTGAAAAAAAACCTTCTTGAAAATGGCCATTAATTAAAAATATTTTTCATAAACTGCAGTGTTTTTCATCGTAGTCTCCATATTATCAACGATAGGATGAATGTTGTTTTCCATAAATTAAAAAAAAATATAAATAAAACCACCCCCGTAGCTCAGAACACAATCAACTTAGACGGTATCAATACAGTTGTAGAAAAAAAAAAAA
>NW_020272799.1:979960-1013368 GCF_003268045.1 Sipha flava | reverse complement strand
TTTTTTTTTTTTTTTTTTTTTTTTTTTTTTTTTTTGTAATAAGATCTTTTTTGCATTATTTTCCCGCTTTAATTAATATTTTAAAATATATTTTAGCAGTTCAATTACTACTTAAAAAAATACTTTGAACCGTGAAAATAAGTGACTTTACGGTAGGTTCGTAGAGTAATATTATTAAACCTGACGCTGAAAAAAACCTTCTTGAAAATGGCCATTAATTAAAAATATTTTTCATAAACTGCAGTGTTTTTCATCGTAGTCTCCATATTATCAACGATAGGATGAATGTTGTTTTCCATAAATTAAAAAAAAATATAAATAAAACCACCCCCGTAGCTCAGAACACAATCAACTTAGACGGTATCAATACAGTTGTAGAAAAAAAAAAAACAAAAATTGTTATTATTCCCTTTTGATCCATGCGAGAACACTGTGTTGAATATTTTCTTTTGACAACGCAGCAATCCAGGAACCGTCATAGTACATCGTTTTTTGTATTATTTCTTCTGCTTAGCACGTTGGAAAAGAAAAAACCACGTCAATAGAAGGTTTACAAACAATCGTGGTTTACATGTAGCGAGCTACGTAATATAATGCTTTTGCTGCGGTCGCCGGATAGTATTCAAAACGTAGACCTCGGCTAAAAGCCCGGGGGTAGATGAACAAGTTTTAAGTACCGTGGCCGTCGTACCATTACGAATGCATTAGGCTATTGTTTTTTGTGTACGTTCGTTGGTAGACGCATTGTAAAAAAACTCGCACAATGTTTTTAAGGCGAAATTAAAAATCTGGGGACTCTTTTTTGAGGAGGTGAAAAAAAAAATAAAGGAAAAAAAAACCCCTTTGAATTTTGTGGGTAATTACTTGCATTAAAATTAAACGGGGGGTGAGATACGGACGGCGGAGCGAGGGAAGCTTGCCGGGACAGTTTATTGTCTCGTTTATGTGATTAAAGTCGCGTACATCCGGCGATCGTCATGGAACCATGAACCGAGTGTATAATGTTATGGCTTTAAAGACGCAAGACGGCGTAAAAATGTTCCGGTCGCTATTGCGGGAATCGGGGAGCAACGTGACGGAAAATATACGAAAAAACGCGACTGATAAACGAAACAGTCAAAGCTGAATAGCGTGAAATCCTAATGGTGGAAATGATATAAATGTGAAAATCCCGAGAAGAAAAAAAAATCGATTTTTATGGAGATCGGAGATAAAAAAATCGTCATGAGTCGATGCGAAAAAATTCGAATCGGAAACTGTCATGTTATCGCCAAGTTCGATCCGAAACTCTGTACTCCTGGTCAGAGCGGGACGATGTGGGACCGGGTTCCTCGTTAAGACAGAATGTCGCATTTTACTCAACAGACATATCTCGGACGTCGACTGCGTTCAATTCAAGACGTGGCGTTAAACACCCCCTGTGATGTAACATGAAAAAACATATTTTTAGTGTGGTCACATACTTTGCATCTTAGACGTGATACGGTTATTTAATTTTATTTTTAAATTCGAGATCGTTTATCGATTTCTGACGAGACTCCTACGTTTCGTATTGTCACCCTTCGGTTCGACGTCTTCAACGGTAACAACGGCGATATACATGAAAATGATCCATTAAGCGTTTTTCGGAAGAAAAAAGTGAAAAAAAAAAATAAGACTAAGAGACAACGTTACGCGATCAGCCATAACCGGAACGGCGCGGCATCCCCTCGTATTCTTTTCGGATCCGCGCGAGAGTTCAACGGGGCACGAGACCGGAAATCCCAAATCGGCGGATGGCAAACCGAGGTGAACCCCTCCACCCCTGGTTTGTGGAAGGGGTTTGGCGTGACGCGTCGGGGCAAGGGGATGCAGCCGGAAGATGGATGACGAGCGCGACGGTCGAAGGTGATAAAAGTTCTTGCCGTGCAACTGTCCTCGGCCCGCCGCCAGTACCAATAAAGCGCATCGCGTCCGCCGCGACCAGATTACTATTTTACCGTTGTCCGTTCGTCGGCGAACCGCATTGTAACTGTAAGACGGACGGGCCGACTCCGTCGCGGGCAACGATAAATAATAACGTGGTGCTGTGCAGTGCATTGTCGAAAAAATGACAGTTGCAACGTCCGCAACTTACGCGTAAACAGACGTCGCGTCCGATGTGCCGAGCCTAACGCTGTGATTGTAGGAAAAACAATGTCGATCGGGAAAATTTCTGCTTTCGCGTTAACTTTCGTGCGCCGCGGCGAACCTCTTAAGAACAACGGGGATATCGTGAGATTTCGAAAATCTTTGCTTTCTCCTCCGTTATCGATTTGGAAGCTGTTGGGCAAACGTTGCGTTGCCCGTGTTAATTTTTATCAAACTTTCGTACGACATTTTCCGCGTAAACGCGAAATCATAAGTTCCATAAGTGTAAATCTGAAAATAAAACGCATCGTAGTAAAAACAATACGGTATACTCCCTCGACTCTAAAACTATCCGAAAAAATGTAATGTTTTTGTTTGGAATATGTGTACAAAACAACAAAACAACGATAAACCTACTATCAAAGTATTTGCAATGGAATTGTGAACGTAACTCATATAATTTATTCGAAATACAAAGAATATTCGTTTCATATTGTTTCTATTTGCATTTACTCTTGTCTGAAATTCGTGCTAAATTTTAAAACAACGAAATTCGTATACAACTCCGGGCTTCGTTATAATATTTTTCGAAAAAAATCGTTGTTCAACATTTTTGTTGATAGAATCGTATTACTTCCAACGTGTTGTAAATTAGTATATATTTTAGTTTAAATTATTGAATTTTGATAAATTAATTATTTTCTTCCATTTTCTAGCACAAGTACGAAAAGTTTATACATAAACATTACTCCTAAATGAGGAAATAAACAAAAAAGTGAATAGTTTAAAATTTTAATATAAACGGCAAATTCAAGTGCAACACCTTTGGGTAAAGAATTATTTTTATTATGTTCTATGCACAGACATTGATAAAAGATTTAAATAAACTGTATAATTTCTGGAATAACATGCAACTAATAAAATTATTACACATTTATATACAGTAAGACACTTATCAACTGATTTGTATTTAATGTTTGTTAATATGATTGATAGGTATATAATAATATTTTTTTTTTTTTAAATTATTGGTTTCATATTTAGATGTATCAAATAAAATTTATTAATAATTAAAGCTCATAGATTTATTAAAAATGATAGTTGCCCTATATAATTACCGTCATCAATATCTATTAATAATGTATTATAGTATACTTTTAGGATATTTATCTTAGTCTTGATATGATATCATATTTCAGAAGATTAAAAGCAGATAAGGCATTATTTGAAACGATTATTTTTAAAGAGAAAGTCAATTGAGTTTTGACTCAAGTTCGTAACAATTTAAGTGTATAAGGAGTTATTAGCTAAAAAATAATTCAATTGCTAAGCTACTTAACAATTTTAAAATTTATATCTAATTTTAAGCTTTAATAAAGGGTTAAACTGTTATTAATTTATGAGATGAAAATAAAAAATAAAAAAAATTTACCTAATTTAAAGATAATCTTAATGCTTATTTCGGTACATGATAATTCAAGCTCTAATGAAATTACTATATTTTGTCGTATAGCTATAACATAATATTGTATATACTAATTTATGAACTAGTGATTTTAAATAGATAATATTAAAATAGGTATAATTACATTTTCAAATTAAGTAAAATTGAATATTTCTTAATGTAAACTAATATAATATTTTATAAAATATGAGTATAAGACTAATTTTATTTTGAACAGCTGTTTCACGATAGTTAGTATATGAATATATTTTATCTAAATTATATAATTTTACTACCTTTAATTTAAATATTTGTGTGGAAACTTAAGAGTTTATAAAACTTAAGACTTAATAATCAGGAATTCATTTGAGAATAAACATATCAATAGTAGTTTTATCAAATGGTTCAAAAAATCTGAATAAAAAAACATTTTTTAAAGAATTAGTTTCCGAAATTGTTATTATCATCAAATAATTCACCAGTAAATAGTTAACGAAATACAATTATTAAACAACCTCAGAATAATATACATTCTAATGTAGTCGATCGTTACACAGTTTGAATGTACTAGCATTTTTTAGAAATCGTACGATTTAGACTAGGCACAAAGTTTAGTGTATGAGAATTAGGAGAAAATGGGGTATTTATTACAACTGATATGCACTTAAGTTACGCACGTCAACGGATATTGTTGATTATTTACGTATATCATGAATAAATTAAAAATTAGGAATTTCAAATATTTCATTTTACATAAATCTACGATATTTATATGCGGTAAAAAAACTATTCGGTAGACACCGTAGTGTTTTTTTGTTATTTTAGTTCTGAATTTGAGATGGGAAAAAATCAAAAAATGTTTGTTTTTATTTTAAATTTTCTCTTCTCAATACAACGATAATTTTACTACTCGTATATACCTTAAAGTTATACCTACAACAGTAAAAGAACATAATCAAATATCCGAAAGCTTTCTTATTATTTTTAATTTCTTCTTAACATTCTGTGTTTTCACGGTAAAGTTTTTTTCACCCTAGAATCTTAATGTACTTTATTTTTTACTTTATAATTTACTTCACGCTATCTTTTTTTTTCTTAAAATAATACTTCTCAAATAAACGTGCAAAACTCTTTTGTTCTCATAACAAAAGAAATAATTTAACTAATTGAATTAGCCGTTTCTGATCGAAAATAACATCGTATTGTAAAAAAGTACTAGCAAAACAAAAACTTTACAAAAAGTATACACTCTACTGGCACTTTCGTGTTGATAAAATACTAAAATATCAGCTTAAGAAAGAATTCCGTTTCAGTAGACGCGTATTATTATTATTGTTTATGAATTGTTTTTTAGTCTAAAATAATTTTGAAAGATTATAATTTTCATCTTGTACACCAGTTTCTATAATAGTCACGATGACTATCTGTTTAAATGATTCTAATCGAATGTTGCTTTTTGCCTGGTGCATAACATAACTGTTTCTTCGTTCCATATCGGATAAATTTTATCGCCCAAACTGAATAATAAGATTGGGCGATTATTATATATTATATAATATATAATAATTCATTTTTATTTATCAAAATAAATTATTATTTATATACATTTTTCACAATTATTCGAGTAGAAAATTTGTATGCAGCCTGCAGTGTATACATGTATAAATAACGTAATCACGCACACCTGTAAATCGATAAACAACTTTGAATAAAAAGTATGAAATTGAATGGGCATTAATATAAAGTTAATAAAAACTCAAAAATCTCCGATCAGTCGGTTCGACTATAGATAAGTATATTAATAATTTTTATTATACTGATAACTAGAGCGCAGATTTGTATGCATTTGCATATTTATTTTGATTAATCATATGATATGCTTAATGAGCACAAAATTTGTTTCATAACATAACAATTTAAAAAATGAATATTTTTTAGTGCATATTTGGTTAGTTTTTAATGCATATAAATCCGCACTCTATTCATTATCAATGTCATTCGAATCTTGAGTATTTATATTGTCTTGTTAAAATGATATTATCGATTAATTGAATATGTAACCCACAAGTTATGGCATGACAGAAAAATAAGAAATCATGGTAAATAATGTTCATACACAATAACAGTGCGAGTTACTGTTCTGATAGTGAGACATTTCATGAAATATGTTTTCACTCTAAACTCCAAATTTAGATTTATCCATACCAACCCTATTTTCTTAAAACGATATCGTATCATATATAACGACACCCAAAGGACCGGTTGAAATTCGTCGTTATGAACTACAATATTATTTTTGGTATTATATACTAGTTGTTAGATTACGTGGCGGTTTTATATTATATTTTGTCACTCATTATTTCGTCCGATAATATCAATTAAGTGATGTGTTAAATTTTTAATATGTTCTTAATATATATAGTTTACAAACATGTATTATTATTGATACCGAATTTTGCAATAAAACAATCAATCCTATGCAATTTATACTTATACATTTTTTTTTAGATAATTTAATTTTTTATCAATCTCGTATAGGATATTTTGTCGTATAATTTATTGAATATTCTGATATACTTAAAAAACCGTAAAAATAAACTTTTTTAAAATAAATTAAACAATCGATATTTTAACATTTTTCTTAGAAAATAATAGATGTATGTAATATGTCATAGTAATATTTATTATTAAAAATATAAATTACTATGATTTAATTTATGTAAATTTTTTTGATAAATGGTATACTTACCTGATTTTGACATTTTTCAACCCCCTTGGGATACCATGATCAAATTTAATTAAAATTACTTTCTTATAACAATGAAAAAATGAAAGGATGAGAAATTAAATTTATTTTTATTTTTTTCTTCACCTATAACAAGGGCCACTCAATATATTTATGTATGTATAAACAACCAAAATTAATTTACCTATGCAGACACGAGTACTTTACATGAGAAATTTCATTTTCATGTCACCTCATGTACATTAATTGTGGACATGCGCGATGCATAGAACACACCCGTTTTAGTATTACTTGTCATAGGTACTAATATGAATTATTAACATTGAATTGTGTACTCATTGTTCGTTCCGGAGAGAATGAGGCGACGTCTGAGAATATTAGCATTATGTATCAAATCATGTTTTTCGTGACATCCCTGCCAGTTTTAGTCGAAAAAAAATATCTCCACGTCGATAACTCTTTAGAAAATAAAAATTAAACATACACTGTTGCATTCCCTTTCAAATCTGATTTAAGTGAGTGGGTAAATCATTTACTGAAGTAAGCTGTTTATAACCCATTGGTGAAAATGACCAGGCCTATAAGATACAAATCGAATCACTGAATGATGAACGATGAAATGCAGTAGACGGTCAATTATTTCGAATTTTAAATGTATTGTTCACCAGTATGCATTCATTGGAGATATGTTTTACAAACGAATAGATAATGATTGTCTTGTACACATTGTTTAACATATCGAATACAATCAAAATACAAGCAATTAACGTACTTCTGCAGCGTATTTGCATTGTAGTACGACAGGGGTCTTTAAACATTTTTATTTGACGACCACATAAAATATCAAGTAAAAGTAATAAGTGATTCAAATATCATCTTAGCGGACGAAAATCTGATACAGGTGATACAGGTAATAATTGACAAATGTGCGCGATAACGACTTAGGATATTACAGTCGTTGCCAGATAAATTGAGACGATGGCGGCGGCGCTTTTCATGAAATGTAGCCCAAATTAGTCGTTGGCAGTGTGGTTCAAAGGTCATACAGTTAGCTACGATGCTCACAGTCATCAGTTCGAACTCGGTGTGTTTCGACTGCGCGGCGTACTTTTAATCGCATCAACAATTTGTTTATTATTAATGTATAAAAATAAATGACTCGGCTGACCAATGACAATATTAAATATTAATAGAAAAGGACATTATGGAATATACTAATATAGATGGATATACAATCATTCGTGCCAGTATTGTTTTCGTGTTTTTTTGTACTGAAAACGTACGCTATAAAATAAATAGTTTTTTTATAATAAGTTCAATAATTAAAAATAATAAAGCTCACAGTCAAGCTAGGGAAATAATTTGGAATTAATATCGTAAAATAATTTTTGTAACAATTGTTGCTATATTGATGTATTTTCGGTAATAATATTGAAATACAGAGAACCACTGGTTTTCCGTTATTGCGCCGCCACTGCCGTCTCAATTTATCTGGCAACGACTGTACGCGTATTTTTAGATTAATTACCTACCGTTCATTAGGGGGCTAGTTATAACTTGTTCGTGAGTCGTGGTTTGGTGACCCCTGTAGTACGGTACAACATAAGTCATTACTAGAGATTTTTTGCAATTAAATCTCATATACGTTATTTAAGGATACATTTTTTACCATCTTCGTTATAATATTGTTTTCCTTTGCGTGGAAATTTTATCTTTAAATACTTGTTATTACTAAAATAAAAATTAATATTGACTGTGGGCGATACTCACCACGATGAGCAGCACAAAGTAAATCCAGTCCCAGAACGAATGAGCATCTTGCACGTAGTACATTATGTCTACCCATCCTTCTAAGCTGATAACCTGAAATTTTTTTTTTAAAAGAAAAACAATATTTCAGTACTGATTCAATTTTTAAAAACGAAAAAATAAACAGTTTGATTCGTATAAAACGTAAATTTAAACATTGTATTTATTGTTCATAAGTACTCAGTTTAAATTCAACGCACCGTGTGCTCGAGAACGCTTTTCTTCCAGCTTACTCTAAGACCCCTAGTCAACATTAATCACTTCTCTCGGGAACATGGCCAAGCATTTTGCAATAGGGATGTCCAATCTCGCCCGATAAATCACCCAGAAAATTTCAAACCATTGATGTCTTTCCATCACCCTTTATTTTAGTGCATTAGACTTTTTTTGGCTCCAACATGGTTTTATATATATTATATAAAGTAACTTATATATTTTCCACTTAATACCATATATAAATGTAAAATCATCTTTTAGTATTATTGATCGTTGTTTCACAAGGATTTATTAGTTTCCTTTTCTAATGGTGTGTATCATTCGAATGCATAACATTTCATAAGTCAATCGTAATTGTGTGCACCATTCATTTTATACCATGTTAAAAATGAATAAATAACGGTTCTTTCGATACCGGCATATAAAACACAATTCAAATAATAAAGGTTTAATATAACATTACACCAATGATATCATAAATAGGTAAAATCTTCATAGGACCGGTCTAAGATCCACTCCATCATACGTCTCTACACAACAGGGATAGAAAAATCCATCCCGGAGCTTTTGCTCATAGGCTCCCGGCATGTGCATGAAGGGCTCTTGATCTTAGGTCGTCAGTACATGCACACTGACCGTTAGATTAATAAAGCAGTCTCCTGTGATAAGTGATCACTACATGTGACTATTTAACTTTTATAATTAATATGTTTGATTTGACTTCTCTGTGTGAGTGTTGAAAAGTGTCCAGCTTCAGTGCATCAAATCCTGTGTTTCTCACTTAATTTCGACCTTATTACACTCCTACGATAGTTATAATTTCACAGATCGTCAGTATTCGAATAACTGCCACAAAACAAATAAGTGCTATTTTATTTGTCTTTTCAGACTATCCAGTTACACTGATTTGCTTTTGAACCTTGGTAGCCCCAAAAGACTTCCCTTAAACAAGGAGGAAGGTAATCAACCAATATGATATAATTCATTTTCCATACCATATCTCTATCTCTCATTCCCGCTTTACCTTTCCCATATTATTTTTATATTTTTATTTTAGGGTTATTACAGTTTATAGTACATTATACACTGGTTATATGTTATATGTAAGATTCAAATTGAGAAAAAAAATATTTAAAAATTATTTGAAATTTAATGATTTAGCCTAAATCATGATTCAGAATCAGAAATAAGTTTTATTTTCCGACCAACTTAATTCAATTTTATTCTTCTGAATTTTTAGGAAATTGGTCACATAAAAATGTATAAAATATTGTATTTAAAATTAACAATAATTTTGATTAGTTTAATAAAAATTATGAAAAATTAAATTACTTTTCAATTACATTATATTTTTGCCTTTTCAAATCACTAGTAGTTTTATTTTGGAAACCATAAAACAATTATTGCTATCGTTCGACTGATATTTTTTTTTTTTTTAAATTAAGATCAATATTTAATTAAATATATTATTTACATCAAAATTGTTCACAAAATAATTCGCAAATAAGAATACTATTTTCAGATTTAATCATTATGAAAGATTTATGAGAAAGAAAATTATGAGGAAATACGGTAAATTACATACATTTCAGAGTTAGGACATAGCATAACATCTACTTTAACTTATTAAGAAAAGCTTACTTGAAAAATGCTAAGCAAAATTTATATTTTTTCTGAAAAGTATTTTCAAGTTTTTAAACTTTTTGGTTTTACTCAAGTCCAAATTAGATAGTAAAACACAATTATAGCCATCAAAACTGGTTGCTCTTCAAGAAAATTTGAATATATGTACCTTTGTAAGTTTTAAAAAATTGTATAGAGTCAAAGATGAGAAAATGCATCACTCAATTTTGTGTGTTGTATATTTTTAATAACTTTGATTATGTACTTCAAATGGCATTGGTTATAAGTACCTATGATTTAAAGTGAATTAAATAATACATGTTAAAATAACTACACATTATTGTATTGTACCCCACAGTATTAAATAAATTATCATGTCAGTTCAATAGTTAATTATGGTAAATGTTATGGGTCAATTTTTAATCGAGTAACGACTCCGGTTAATCCAATTTGAACACTCTCCGTTTATAAAATATATAAATGTCAAGTTTATAATGTAAACCGTGTTTGAAATAAAACCACTTGATCGATTTATTCCAAATCACCAATGATAATAGTGAACTATTCTTAAGGGCACATCTCAGTGTTATGCCACTCGAATACCATTACTGCAGTTGTTTGGAACCTTGCAACGGAATCTAATTTCAACGATCATTAATGGCAAAAATATCCAATATTGTTTAAAAAGCAATACGTCGTCTCATTATTAATATTTTAACAATCCAATACTGACTGTGTCTCAATCGTCTTGAAGATAATTATTTCGTACAACTCACTTATCATTCATACAAACCACCTACGAAGAATTATCAACTACTGAACAGCCTAAAGGGTTCTTTAGGGAGTAAAGTTAAATCTGTCACGTTTATATATTCCCAATATTGTATTTGACAGTTGGTATTTATTATTTAATTTTTTAAAATATTTAAGATTATGATTTCAATAATATTTCATAAAAGATTTCATCAATAAATACGTACAATTTGTGAAAAAAGGAGAACAAATAAATAAAGATTATAACATTTTATTTTAAGCCGTTTTAAAATATTAAAATGCATTCGTGAGATAAAAAAACGAATCGCGAATAAACAATAAAAATATTATTAATAATAACAGTAATAACGTGCAATAACAGTTTACATTCGCATAATATTCGATGTATTATTGTTACACGTATGATTTTTTTTTTTCATTTTAACGATGTTGCATGGATTATTCTTGTAAATACCTGAGAATAAAATATTTAAAACAATTAAAAATTTCGCATACGATATTTGCTCTTAGAAAGTCTGAGTACATATATTTTAAATGTTTATAAAATAGCAAGTAGAAAATAATTTACCGTTGTACCGTTGCAATAACAACAAATAGCGTTGACACGTTTTCAGTTCGATTGGGTTAATTACTTATTTATTTCAAAGGTACAATGTTGGAGTCATAATTTCAATATTCGGGCTCGTAAAATAATATAAAATAACATTATTTAAAACAAGCATGAAGTCTACTCAAACATGGTATTACGCATTTTGTTACTCTAAGTTCTTTGACACTAACACTATTTATTATTAATGTAAATCTATAAAATATTAATGATTAACAATTATAAATTAATATACATTAATAATGTTGGTTATAATTTATGATAATAGCCTTACCGCTTGGTATACTTGGATGTGATAACTTTTCATCATTTTTTTTTTTAATTGTCAAGAAATATGTTATAAGATTGCAGGGGTATAAAGGAAAACATATGAAATTAACTCATGATACATACATATTGAAAAAAGTAATTCTTTATTTTAATTATACTAGAATATAAAACTAACTACATTGCTAACAGTTATTTAATTTAGTGATTTTGATAAGTATTTTTAGGAAAATTAAGACATTATTTTAATGGACTTTATACTTTACTGGCCTTAATCTTGAATATTGAAAATTTAATACACTTATCTCTAAAGTGACGGGTCAAACTCAAGTTTTGGAAGTTAAACTGAACTCGACCAAAGCTTATAATTTTAACTTGAATCTTCCTATTTTCGATATTTTTGAACGAATATTAATTTTAATATTAAAAATAAATAATTAAATATTTAAATAGAAAACTTAAAATTTGTATTAATCAATTGTAATAAATTAATATTTACTAAAAATAATGTAACTAAATACTTAGCATAGTTAAAAATCCATTAATTTATACCTTAAACTTTTTCAATTTTAATATTGAAAAAAAAAAAATTAAAACTTGCTTCTTTTAGAAAACTCCCACTATTATTTTATATAGAAATGTTATTAAAATGTATTAAAAATGATTTTATATGTAACAGTATAATAAAACATTCTTCTTATTTTAATTAATGTTTTGTTAAGATATACGAGTTTATTTAAAAAAGTAATCAAATGAATATTACATTTTAAAAATTGAATTCCTAGTTTTATATGAAAGGAAAAATAATGTAGATGTTCAATATGAGTATAATGTTAATTTTTTATATAATTCGTTATTTACAAATAAAATTATATTTCCATACATTAATACCAATAAAACAACTGTTCATCCAACAGTTTATGGCTTTATTATATTTTTGTTTTCTGTAGATTTCAATACAGTATAGAATTATTTATAACCATTACCTTTTTATTAGAAATAACTGGTTTCATTGAGTTTGCATTTTTATTATTATTACTTTTTTTTTTTTTTTTTTTTTTTTTTGTGAGAATAACTGACAAATACCAAAAGTTATATTTGTTAGAAAATCACGTACCTGCACATACACAGTTTTTAACTTACGAGTACATATGGGGAGTCTGACAAAATATTATATTTATTTCTTTTTCTGCTCGTTAAAATAAAAACGATAGGAAAAAGCAAAAAACACATAATTCTAAAATCAATGTAGAGCATTAAGTACAAATATTATATTTTTGTAAAACTCGTTCATGACGTAAAAACTTCTCTTTATTTTTTCTTCGAACTCAAATAAATATCCACTATACATAATGGGCCGCAGCATTAACATTTAATTATTGTTGTCATGTTTTTGACATAAACTTAAGTCATTTGAATTAAATTCGTCATGTTCTTGTCGAAACAAGCGTTTATTTGATTGTATTGAACTTCACTAAAATCACAATGTAAAATAATACAGATATCTGCTAAAACACGGTTACATGTATTTATATTTTATATATTTTATATTTATTTTATTTTATTTTGCATATGAAGTATCGGCTTATTATAAAATCGAAAAGTAATAATTAATAACTAAAAGTTAGACAGTGATAAATTAAACGATCATAAATGAATAAGAAATTATAACAATAAATAGGTATTAGATAAATTTAAAACTTAAAATTGCAATAACATAACGACTTGAAATATGACAAAACTCTATTATACTCGTAAATGTAATGTTAACTGGGACCAAGAACTATGTTGCTTGTTGAAGTGGTGTTTCTAGACTATTTCGTAATTGCCTTTATTTTAGGCTTCATACAATTTTTCTACTCCTTCAAATTTAGTGATTGGACTTTTTTCCACAATACGCTTGATAATTTGTTCTATTCAACAAGTGCAAAGAGGGGATTATTCCATTTTCCATTAATGTATTAAGCTTTTACTTTTGCCTTGCTCAGTTCTTATTCTATTCAAGATTGACCATAACTTCCGTGGAAGATAATATTTTATTGATACAGAGCCTTACAATTTCATTTAAACGAAACATTGTATCAAATTAATAGTTGATAGTGATAATATATTCAACGCTCAACGTAATGTTTTCCCAGTAGCAGTCAAACAAATAATTTAATTTTTCTCAAAATAACAATAACGCATAATACTAACAAATAATAATAGTAATATCTTCTTAACCGATCGCGATTACAATTTTTTATTAAATTATTTTACGAGTTGTCTCAATAGAATAAATCTGCAGATAATTATTTATTTTTTTTTAATTTTTTTTTTTTTTTTTATGATTTTTATTGCTAATAGTGTACATTATTAACCTTTTTAAAGCTCGATTTACACTATCGATCACGGTTAAGTCTCGACCAGTCAATGCACGATCCAGACCGCCGCGGTCACGAGCTTTTTGATCGAGACCGCCTAGTGTAAATAGTCAACCGCCGCGCTTATCTCCTTCATATCCATTGTTTTGATTGTTTTTTGAACACTTTTGTATACTTTGTGGCAACGTGCAGATAGAACTTGACTGATTGTGACCGGTAGTGAGAACTGTACATCATAATCCTTGACCGTAACTTGACCGTGACCCGACCGAATCGAGACCGTTAGTGTGAATCGAGCTTAATATGAAAAAATACCTTTCACTATTTTGGAATCGAATACCTGCAAAGGTTTCCACAATTTATGACTACCCGTAATAATAAATAATCATTAGGAATACCCGAAATTCCTCCAACTATGAGCTTTATATTTTTTTAAACCAAATCAATGAGATAATATTATAATTAATGTATGTGTGTGTACGTGTATATACGATATTTATTCATATTTCGTTTCAGAAATAGTAAATATTTTGATAATTAAAAGATTTGTGCTTAGGTATTTAGGTAAAACATAATTTTAAATAATCAAAAAAAAAAAAAAAAAATGTTTTTAAATAAAGGTGAATCGTATATGACAATAATAACTAGTCTAAAAGAGATGATATACTCGAGAAACACTGCGCTCTTCAAAACAATATTTTGGGACCCAGAAACTATTGCGGTGGTTCGTAATATTCAAGTGAATATAAATCGTTTTTTTTTTTTTTTAAATCAAATGAAATATAAAGACATAACTGGTAAATGATTATAATACGTTACTATTATTTTTTTCTCCTTAAAGGTTTCTCCTCGTTTTTGTTATATCCGAATGTTTTCAAATTATTTTCTGTTTTATGTAACGATAATATGAAGTATGGTGGTAAAAAAAGTTTGAAAATGAGAGGAAATGATTGTATCATCTTTTTAATTGATGTTTTGTAATTAGGTAAATCTTAAAAAAAACTATATAAAAAATTAAAAAAATAATTATAATTATTGAACTTTGATTATTTTTTAATAATAATTATTATCGTAATTATAATAATTAGTAAGGATTTTATTTATTTTGTATATATCTGATGATGAATTTATAATTCGAAAATTACAAATATAAAATTACTCCAGACTAAGTATTTATTTCTATATTTAAATTATATATATATTTCATAGGTATAAGAATAATAAAAGCAAAAATATCATTCGCTCAAAGTAAGTTCTTTAAATCATAAGTACACTACAAAAAAACCAAAATAAGGCTGTACGAATCAATAATAATACTCACGATTACATATATATACGAGTTATGGACAACCACTTGCACGACGGAAAGAATACTCAGAAATTTTGAGAACAAAATATGGAGAATAATATGTAAACCATTATATGATAATGAGAAAAAAACGTGGAGAAGAAAGTATAACAAGGAACTACAGAAATAAATTTAAATGGTATTGTTAGTAAGCTTCATAAGGAAACAAAGGATTCAATGGCTAGGACACATATGGTGGCGAAATGATAAAAATAGTATAGTCTTGGAGTGGAAGCCTACGAGATAGAGGCCGCGGGTTGACCAAGAAAAAGGTAAATTAGACGTAGTAGAAGAGGACCTTCATAATGGTATTTCAAGAATGTAGATAATTATCCAGGAACCAAGACAAATGGAGGAATCTAGTGATGGTGGTGAAAACCCTTAGTAAATATTAAGAGCCAGACGAAGAAAGAAAGAAATTTATATATACATTTACGAGTGTTAATAATTAACTAATTTTTAATTTACTAATTTTTATTATTTAATTAATCATAATCATTATAAATGTCTAAGGATATTGTCCATACGTTGGTAATCAGATTAAGTTTCTAGTTCCTATAGTTAATATGTTTAGATTATAAAATAATAATAATAGTTTAAAGTAAATCAAAATTCCTAAAAATGTTTGTTCCGATTGGTTGACTAACCAAAAAAAAAAAAAAAAATACACAAGTATAATACTCGCACTTTAGTCAGAATACAAAATAACAATAATTTTATATAAAATTTAAAGTCTTAAGTTGTTGATTTAAAATCAAAAACAATAAAAAATTAAACCTCAAATAGTGTATTTATCAACTTTTATAACATTAAATTATGCTACTTTATAGATTTATATAAACTTTAATTTCTTTTTATGATTTAAACTTTTAAATGTAAATGACTAAAGTAATACAATTTTATCCACTGAATGCCTTCTTAGAAGTGAAATAAAAATATATTGAGAATATTTCAAGTATTCTTAACACGTAGTATGTCTTTGAAAACATATAACATATTTATTATTTTTTTCGGGATATTGGTTTTATATTTAATTATTTTTTCATCTTTCCCATCACAGATTAAATATTTTTTTCTAAAGTAATTTTGTTTTTGTCAACACATAAGTATAATTATTATTAATATATTTTGAGTAAGTCGGCAAATGCAATAGTTGAACATGGTTTTTTTTTTGTATGTCTTCTGGTAGATTTTTCAAAAGATTTTGAATTATTTGTTCTTTTAATACATTTTTCAAATTTTTAAAATGTCTTAGTTAGTCGATAAAATTATTTTTGTTGGAAAATAAATCTTGAAAATTTAATACAAAGTTTTTCATATATAGTTTATACATGTGTATTAAAAAATTTCAATAATACTTTCAAAAATCACTTTTTCTTCTTTTATGTTATTGTTTGAATTTTAAATTTTGGACAAACTCGGCAAAAATTACAAAAATCTATAAAATTTTTGAAGTTCAAAACTTTATACTTGAAAATTTGAGTTTTTTGAGACTCACGCTGAATCTATTTCAAATACCTAAGAAAATAATATACTTATCGATATCAGCTTCTCGTTTTTATATATCTTAAGACTCTTACATCTCATGACCTCATCTCGCGACCCCTATATTATACCTCTTTTGTTGATATATTCAATTTCAAAGTTCATTCATTTTAATTTGTATTCATTTTCAAGTAAAACTAAACAATTTTATTTAGAAACATCTATAAAAGTATAAAAAAACGATGAACCGATCAATTAATTTTGAATCCAAGATAATGTACTCAATTCAAAAAAAAAAAAAAAATTTATTTAATGATAAATAGGTACCTACTCTTATAACTACAAAATATTTTATCAGACTATTTATTTTATTGAAATTAAGTTCTCTTTTACTGGCATAGTAATGAGAATTGTATAGCAGTTTAAATATTTTAAAGGTTTAACAAGTTGTTTTTAAACTGGTTAAAATAAAGTTCTTCGGTTTATGTTGTTAATTTTCACAATATAGCATAATACATATTGAGACACAAAATATAATTAAGTTTTTGGCATATTTTTTCGTCTATTTTATCTAGATTCTTAAAAATATGTGCTTATGAACAAAAATTAAATTATAATAATATTACATAAAAAACAACTATAATTAAATGTATTAAGTGAAAAAAAAAATATTAATAATCATAAAATTTCAAATATATCCATTAAATTTTACCCAGTTTTGATGGAAATTGCTTGAATGATGGACATTAGGTTAATAATTGTTATCCAATGAATTAAAAAAAATCTGGTTAGAAAATCATGATGCATATTTCATATAACATCATAACTGAATTATTTAGTTGAAATAATAATAATAAGCAATAATAAAATAATAATAATCAATCAAACTTCTAAATTCAATAATTTTATGATTATATGGGAAAGTTCTTAGCATTTTAATTTTTAATAATTTAAACTTAATTTAGAAATGCTATTAATGAATAATCAAAGATGATAAAAATAAACACGATTGAAATGTACTTAATACAAGCCATTGATTGATTATTGGATTAAGCTTTATTTTGTGATATATGTATATTTTATATTTAAAACAACCAAGTATTCCAAATAGTTTTTTTTTTCAATTTATCATCATGAACACAAATAAAAAAATTAAAAAAAATAATGCAAAGAAGAATAAGTTAATTTTAAATATACAAAAATGATTTACTCTAATTATTTAAAAGGAAAAAAATCTTTAATGATGCAATGTTCATGTTGATAGTCGATCATTTTTTTATTTTTTTATTAAATAAAATCCTTGGCTTCAGAGGCCATTTGACAATATTAAAATATAGGTTATCTACATGATATATACATAATTATATACATATAAGATATATTATTATTAAAAATACTTAATATATATAATGTTACTGGCTGAGAATTTTTGAGTTATGGAGGAATTCGACCATTAAATTATTATTATTTATTAACAAAATGAATATAAAATATTTAACGGAATTGGTGAGCGATATGACTTAACAGTTATTTCAACAATTTGACATTTTATATTTTGAATGAACCGAATATACTCAAAATCCATATCGACATTGTATTATTTTGTTTTATATTTAATATTTCAATTTCTAAATATTATAGTATCAATATTAACTAGGTACTTAAGAATAAGAATGCAATATAATATGTTTTCTACATCTTCGTACGCGTAAGTCATACAATAATTCAAAGAGAGGATACAACAGTTATAATACCTGTCACTTGTAGTAGATACATAAAATATTAAAGGAAGTGTACACTACCTTCACCTTATACAGGTCCATGAAACTTTTGACGAATTAAATCTTACATCATGATTAAAAAAGTGCGGTATAAGCGTCATATATGTAATGTTATGCGCCTAAGCATTCATATATTTTTAAAAAAATTGAATGTACAATTAAATAGTTATAATAATCAGTACACATTAAATATAAGAATAAGTCATAAGTACTAACGATAAAATATGACACAAACACACGCGCACACGCACAGGTGACATTAAATATAAGGAGCAACATTTTCAAACACAAGGAAGACGCGTTCTTGATGTCCTTTTGTACAAACGGCCACAGACGAGTGTAAAAGACTACGCAGATCGTCTATGCAGAAAGACATAATTAATTGTAAAACGTTCTGTAAAAGTCTAAAATAAGTTTATTAATGTGTGTATAAGTAATTTAAATAAAATCAATATAAGTGTGTTAAAAAAGAATTTTATTGTCATTCTAAAATATAAATTGGTCACCTTATTCCATACCTGAAGAGTCAACTGCAGTTGTCAAGAGGCAGACCGACACAATCATCGGAGAGGTAATATTAAAATTTATAATATAATAAGTAATGATTTAAAAAAAACAAATAAATACTTCACTCATAAATTAATATATTAATACTTCAATTTTTAAATCATTACACATATATATATATATATGTGTGTGTGTGTGTGTGTGTGAGTGTGGTGTACATTTTTTTATCATCGTACAAACGTCGAGAAGTTTGTTATGTATATTCTCAAACCTAACCAGCTATTGTATTCTTATCGTATACATCTATAAATCGAATGTTCACAGCTAGTACGTTTTTATTTATATTTTTTATTTTTTTAATCGTAGAATTTCGGTTTGAAAACATTTTTAGACATTCTTCAAAGGCAAATATATACTTGACAACCGTTAAGCATATTATGCACGGTGTGGTTGGTCATAACCATTCTAAAGTTATTTCCAAAATATAGTAAAGTATAATCATATATCGTGACAAAATATTGACTTAACCTTCATAGTCGGTCGATTAAACATTTCCTAACAATCATTATTTCAATCTGAAAAGCGTTGTACGTGATCATACTAAGTGTTCAATTTTTTACATGCCTGTCGCATAATTCACGAAAAGAACATAAATTTTCAAATCGATGACAGAGTATTACAAACACGACTATATACATTGACTTAAATATAAATAAATATAAATACAATGTATTAACAATTATTGTTAGGAATTTATAGGTAGTTAATATATTAGAAATAAACGTTCACCGTGTAAATATCGTAACTTTATTAAATTGTTCATACATAATAGACAGCTGGTATACGTATTAAGCTTATTAATTTTTCACTAAATCTTGGTTTTTTTGATTAAATTATTTGTTTAAAATATTGATAGGTACACTTAAGAAAAAAAAAATAAGAACAAAACCGGTATTTATTGCTAATTTGATTAAGATAAAAATGTGTTTTCTACATTAGACCAAATTATACAATTGGCTAATAAGAGCCAAGTGATCTAGAGGTTCAGTTCAGTCTCTATTTTTCCCAATGTGATCATTTTAGTCTAGGTGACCTATTACGCTCGAACTTCTATAAAAAGTAATTTCCAAAAATGTTTTATTGCCAGTTGGTGACAACAAATGTAAAGAATATGAGTATATACTATATCATTTCATTGTGATTATCATCGCAACATTTTTATTTATTAGACATAACCCATTTTCATCGATCCCGTTAGTTACATAGTTGAAAAATATCCATATACCTACTCTAAAAAACAAAATAAAACTTTTTTTTTTGACACAAAAGATTTTTTAAGCACATACTTTTTTCTGTTTTTTCTTGAATTAATTTTTTACTCTCTCGTCAATCGTATATTTATTTTTATATATAATTCAAAAAATCACTCTCAGTAGTAGTCAACCTACAAATCATTATCATTATTATTATTGTATTTTTTTTTTTTTTTTTTTACGAACTTTAAGCTTAAAATACTTCAACATTTTTTATTTTGGTATAGAAGCTTTTTTTTATTCTTTTGACACGTTATTAAATTTTTTCTCAAAAATAAATTACCTTCGTTATCTCTTTTATAAGTTTATAACATTTACCTTGTATTCTCGGAGCAAAAAATAATAAGAAAAAAGAACCATTTACTGGTCACAAAACGCATTTAATACCGCAGTGGACATGGTTCTGTAGCATACAAATAAAACACACGATGAAAAATTTAAGACCGTTTTGTTACTTCGTCGAGCAATGCAATAACAATAATAAGTAAGTGTATAACGTACCGACCGAAAATAGGTTTTTTACTAGACGGTCGCTCCATGTTAATATGCACAGTCGATTTTTATTGGGGCCCAAAACGGGCGAACGCTTTTGCGTTTTCTAGTGTCGCTGTAAGGTGTCGTAATTAATGGGGGTTATTCGAACAATCGAGTACACAGTTATTGCACATTATGTTAATTTGTAGTTTTTGTTACTATAATAACTATATTCGATGGAATATATTACACTAATAACGCGTGCGTGTTTATCAGCCAAACCGTCGTTTGGTTTGTAAATATATTTGCGCATCGTAACGTTGCACTGGGCTATTGGAGCATTTCAGTTTGAATTATTCGTAGGTAATCGGAATGTTCAACGCGGATTTCGATTTTCCCATTCGGCATTCATAATAAATCAAAGAGTATAGTTTTAATATTCCGTACGAGTTACACCGGCCAACGGGAAACGTTTTTTATTTTAAAATTTATTTTAAATTTTATCATAAGTTCTCGTGTTTGACTACATTATAATAATTGTACATGAATAGCGTCCAATAATCTGACTGTTTTGGTAGTTCAACATATATTATAGCTGAATCTAACCGTCTAAGGGCAGTTACCGGGAGATTTATTAAATCCGCCAATCACACCACATAAATTGTTGTCATCGATCAATACTCGATCATTTTTTCAGTAAGTACGGTATTAGCGTGGGTGAAAAGTTTTACGTAATTACGTCATAATTAATTTATCGCACAACAATTTATCGTAATTAATTGATTGCGAAATAAACCCATGGCAATAATAATTTGCAAAAAATATATGTATTGCAAAGTGTTGAATATTGTATAATAGTGGATAATGTTTTTGAAATAAACTCTACTCTGTTTTTTTTCCCTGTGTGTTTATAAAATGTGGTTTACTACAATTTATTTAATAACATGTGTGCATATCCCGACGCGTTTTATTACAGACACGATGAGTTAAAAATATAATATGAGATTTTAAGTAATTAAATATTCGAGTTAATTAAAATTACATTCATAATAATTATAATAAAAAAAAAAATCCCACCTTTTATTACGATTAAAAATTAATTTTTCATTTAGATAAGAGACCTACAGTAAAAAAATTTAAATTAGTTCAGACTACATTTAAATTAATAATTCAACAAAAAATACAACAAAAAAGGCCACGTGACTGTTGGTTAAAAAGAACTATTACAATTGCAACTTAAAATTGTGTGCGATGTCATGAAGGACGGATTAATATTACAATTACAATTACAATCAATAATCGGTCGATAAATTGTTCTTTTCGATCATTTAAATGCAAGCACCTGTCGTGCGGTAATTAATTAAAGTATGCCCGGTTGGGTTAGGTGCTCATCGGTCGCATTCGCAAAAAAAAAAAAAAATTAAATAAAAATATTATTTTAAATCGTTTACACTCACAACGAATATGGCCACCCAAGCCAGGCCAATGTTGTCGAACGATATGGTCCCTTGGAACGGGTTCTCACCCTGTGATTTGCACTCCGTATAGTAATGGTTCCAGTTCACGCACGACCCGTTGACCAGTGCCATGTTGGCGGTGGCGTTGCATATCAACGCGTCGTGACCGCGCGTGGGTGGCAAGTCGAAACACGAGTGCATGCCGTTGGCGTCGTTCTGCGAACAGATGTAATCTTTTTCCTCATCGTTCAACGTATAGTACGCCGGCAACATCCTGCGAAAATCGTAATAATTTAGTACATGATTAAGTAATCGTGTCTACGAGGTTTCTAAAAAAAAAAAAAGAAAAACAACTATCAAAAACAGCTTGTTATTGTCATCGTAAAACCAATTACAGTGGAACCTCGCTATCTGGAACTTCGGTATATCATAGTTTGTGTTTGTCGAATTTTTTTTTCGGTCCCGATCATTCAGTATTGGACTTGCGTGTTAAGTTATTTTGGTATATCGAATTTCCATATGAAGAATTTTTCCATAAGTCGAAGTCATTATCTGGTACCCACCGCCTACTACGATTCACTAACTCGAATATATGACAGATTAAATAAAGTATAAAATGCCCACAGTATAAAACATAAAATAAATAGAGATAAATAAAGATAAAAGAGCTTGTACACACAATGTTGTAATAACGTTGATATTTGATTATTATTCAGCTTGTGACCGATAACAGCGATAAAGTTACACAGATTTATATTTAATAACTTTGAAGATACGTTCAAGAACAGTCAGAAGTTTCTGACAACATTTTTTTTGCACTTAATAGTTTAGGTGTTTTATTGAAAATACTTCTAAAACTCAATAAAAACAAACAAAAATGACAGATTTTTTACTTTCATTGAAAATAATGTATACATACCCAAATTATGAATATTAATAATATGTATACAATATATAAATATATTATTATATATTATAAATACACATTTTTCCTATTAATTAAACATTTTTATTCAAATTTTATTTATGTTTTAAATTCCCTCGATAACTCAAAGTTTTGATATGTCGAATTTTTTTTGGTCTCTTGTGACTTCGGGATACTGAGGTTTCACTGCATACGGGTATATAACATTCTGAGATACTTTTTTTTTTGTATTGATCCAAGTAAGATCTACGGTCGTGGATGGTCAACAGTGCAGATGATGCGTTGTTTTTTAATAATGCTAAATACTCGTAAATGTTATTTTCTGCTATACATGGATTTTGAAAATCATCATCCATTCAGATGATATCAACGCTGAGGGAATTTTCAACTATAGTGACGAAAAACTAACCACGTTTCACATCGCATACCAATATTATTTTATTTGGTCTTATAATCGAAACTATCCTTTTGATCGGCATAGTATTGGAAAAAGTTAAGAGCAAATTTCGATACGTGGATAACTCGATAAGCCGTCAGCACACACTTTTTATAAATACTTTATGATATTTTAAATTCGTATTTTACTATACTATCGTGGTTTGTGGGTAATTTTCGATTATGAAAATGAGATATTTAGAAAAAATTAAATCATAAAAATTAGGGAATAAATGAAAAGAAAATTATTGAGTTTTTGAGACTGATCACTGCTATTAACAGCTCAATTTCTAGTTAAGGCCTAAAACCATAATGGATATGTATTGTAAAATAAAACTATAATGAAAGGTAACACGAGAAAGACTATTTTTAAAAAGCAAGTTGACATGTACGAGAACTTCAACGTTATTTTTAAATTGTAAACTACTTCCGTTCGAGAACCCAAAATGTATATCCATGTGTAAAACCTCCCCGCATGGGTGTACACGTGCGCATGTCAAAAAAAATCGCTTATTTATTTTTGATCTTAAATATTTATTTATTATATTTTAATAGGTTTATATACAATGAAGGTAAGTAACTTTATTGCTATATATAATCCGTAAAGAGCTGACCAACATTGGACTGGTCCGAATGCGCATTGAAACAAAACAAGGTACTATAGAAACCGTACTGGCGCGTGTCCTCGTGCTGAGTTCATAGTTTGATTATTGCTGCGATAATCTAAAGACATCGGATACGTTTGGCAAATCGATGTCAAAACCGGTAAACAGTGGTGGTTCATAGCCGAACCGCACGTTTGAAACGTTTTTAGTAGTAAAGGAAATGATTAACGCGTAAGCTACTACGGTACGATCATAAATTCGTTATGTCCTTATCAGTACACTAAGTGTATGTATAATGAATTAATACGTTGTGATGTGATTATAACGCTCTTATGATAACACGTTTGGTTGTGCTGAAATCCGGTCTCACCTATAATACAGTTAAATCTATTCTATGAAATAACACTGATATGAACGGTGGTGTGATAGTTCTGTTTTAATCGTTTTGGAAAACATGTCCTTCAACTATGCGTTTTATATATAACCTACTGTTAATCACGATTTTGATATATTATGTTTTTACTTTTTGAAATTTTTCGTTCCAAATCAATGACTAAAATTGCTTTTGAATCGTGTTAATATACTTTATCAATCAAATAGTTCCAAACATTTTGGTAGACTCTTGGTAACTTATGAATTTTTAATTTATTAATTTTTTTCTATCAAGTCAATTAACAACGGTTAGACTATTAGGTACATGCATTGTAAATAATAATCCAAAATGTTGTGCCACTACATTATGTTAAAATAAGAAAACGATACAATTTCGCAGTTATACTCAAACATTCACACAAATAAATGTATAAATTATTTTCATTTTTTTATTAATTTAAATGCATGATATCAATGTGATTTTTTTTATATTCCCTTAGGTTTAGAAAAAATGTCTTTCAAATCCTTCAATTGAACAATTGTATAATTTTAGGCTCATTTTAATTAAAACGAGATATATAATACATTAACAATGTGTTTTATATATGACAATAAATATTTGAAGACAATGTAAAGCTACGGTTCTTGATTTCAAATAGTTTAATTACATTCAAGACAAATTTCTGTTGTAACACCTAGTGCCATAATTACTCCACCACATAATTATACTCACATTATTATATTACGGTACACGTATATGGAACTCTTACCTCTAGAGTTTAATAAAAATCCGTACTTCATCGTAGAATAGGGCAAAAATATTAACAGACATTTTTTTGACAGTTGACCCTTAATACAGTTGTAAGTTACAAAGGAACTAAAAGTAACAAAAGTATGTAATAGTTTAAACATATACATTTAAAATCAGAACAATAACACTTCACCGTGTTAAAGTACATAAAATAAATGCATAAAATAAAAATCAAATAGCATTTCTGTTACATAATATATGTTACTATAATTTATCGATAGTTATTATGTAAATTTTAATGTGTAAATCTTAAATTTACTCTTTTGCTTGTTCTGTAATAAATTAAAACCAACTAAACAATAAAAATCAACACAAGAAGATTCTAACAATTCACTCACATTCTTTGTTACATAAAATTGTTGTACAAGAAACTTAAGTTTACATAATACCTCTTCTGAGTCACTTGTATAATTCATGTATGAATTAACAACGAATAGTGATAAAATACGTTTTCTAAGGCCGTTAACCATAAATATTTAATTTTTTCGTGTTTGTGAGCGTATGTTATATTGTTTAACAAAACGTATTATTTACCTCATTCAATATTATTTGTAAGTGCTAAATTTTATACATAATTTATTGTATTACAATAAAGCTTAAACATTCTCAAGAAAAACATTTTAAGTAATTTTTGATTTTGATTGAACTCATATTAGATTTAACGGTGATATGGAATAACCATTGGCGTTCAGATTCCATAGCGTACGATGTACATAGTCATTAGTCATTTAGTTTTCAAACAAATATTCTTATTCGTCATAATTCAAACTTAAAATATTATATCAAACTGAAAATAAATGTTATGCAAATATTGCATACCTTGATATGTTCACTGAAAACATAAAAATATAATTTTTATAAAGCAGGTAGAACATATTATTCTAAATAATAAATGTACAGATAAATTCAGATTTATTATACAATTTTCACTTGTATCTGATGAAATAATGACGTGTTCTATACATTTTCTTTGCAAATATGAAGTATTAATATAAGCTCTAGCTTAACATTTTCAGGACGTAATAATAAGATTGATAACACTGAAAAATGTTTGGGTATAAACAAACGAGAATAATTTTATGTAAAACTAAAGTCAAATCGGGAGAGTTCCGGGGGACATATGAGGGCATTTAAAGTTTGTTGAGAATACATGATTAACGCAAGATTTTCTATTTACAATGTAAATTAATTTAGAAATTATTTTCAACGAATGGGTTTGTTTTGTTTCTCAGATAATATATTGTTGTAAGCTGCGTAATAAAGATAATTCACTTTTACCACAAAATAATTACTAACGTAGAGTTTGATGTGCATTCTATTAAATTGGATTACAATTACTACAAAATGTTGTCAATTTAATTATAGAATTCTTGTATTCACTATAATATATGCATACGATTCAAAACAATTAAAATATATAAAGTACATTTATAACTATAGTTTCATATTATACCCGAGATAGATGATTTAATCGAAAGAAAAAAGTCAATGTTCTTATATCATTAATAGAAGTACATAGATTATACATATAAAACATTATTTCTATAAAAAAATAATAAAAAATAAACCTAAAAGTCATTCTGAACACACTGGCATATACATGAACATATACATAAATAAAATATATAATTACATTTGAGAGGAAAAAAAACAAAAATGCGACAGCGTTTACTTATAAACTTTATATTAAACATAACGGCTACCGCTAGGAAGCAGCGGCAGTAAGGCATCCTTAGACCATTTAAAACTCACGTACTACGAAGGATTATCTTCAAAATGTAATAGAGTAATAGAGTACAAAAAAAAAATATAAATTAAAAAAAAAAAATATATCGTATTCGTTTTTTAATTGAATTGGTCCACCGATTCTTGTTTTCAATGACTGCAATAACTTTTATTTTATATTATTATTTCTTCGCCCCAAACGGACACGTCGAACATATTATACTGATATAAATAAATGTACTTTACCTGTACGTACTGGCCACAATTTCACGAATAAAGCAAGAAAAACGTTTTTATGAGGGATAAAGGGGCTGGGGTTGTTCGAAAAGGGTACGTGTTATACTGCAAGAGTGCCTGCCATTGGCGTACCGTCGTCGAATTTAAATTAAACAGTGATTTATAAGTTTATACAAAATGCCGGAGGATCGAAGCGTGGAAAGCAGTGAAAAGGAGGTACTCTCACGAGCGTCCGTTCGATTTTATTTATTATGGAAAGGTCAACCGACGTGTACGCTTTGTGGTGACGACTCGTACCAGATTTAAAGGAAGTGCTGGGGGTGCAATGCAACGGGGCCTCATGCTCGGGTATTCGGTTCCATTAATGATATAAAATAATACATAATTATTAAATAGGTAAAAACATACCCGAAATATTTAATTATCATATATTCAATAATAAAGGTAATACAAAATTATTAAAATTGTTCGTTGGAGAATTGATTTATTTTCATTCATAATATTATTTCATCGTGTATTAAAGAAATATATAAGATTTGTGTCAACTTTTATATAGATACAATGTTCTTCTTTGATTTCTTGTGTTAACGTGTCCTCTCAAGACTTAATTTCGACATTGGTATCGATGATCTCGAAGGCGATTGTATCGAATCATCCGAATTAGTTGATCGATCGAAAGAATCTTTTTTGATATTGTGTTTTGTTACTACATCAAATCTTTAGGATGAGTGAGTATAAGACATAGGTGTGGCCGGCAGTGGAACGGTAGAACAAAATGAGTCGGCAATCGTGTAAACATGGCTGATACAAATGTGTGGTACGCGATTTGTACGTGTATTTAGCCCGTTTCTATTATATCATATATTTGTACTTGTTTGTACGGTGTGGAAGATAGAAAAAGATAAATCAGAGATGAAAACAAAGACAAGCGGTGAGATGGAGAGAAAGGATGAAGACGGGAAGAACAGAGAGGAGAGTTAACGAGAAGACTGGATGCGAGGAACGAGAGAGATGAATGGAGAGGTTGTAAAATCGAAGTAAAAATGACGTTCAAAACTAGAATGAGAGAGAGAGAGAGAGAAGCAGATGGACGGAAAAAAAAATAAATATTATGGACCGCGTACAGTATAACAAAACCAAACAGTATGTGTAAGGCCAGAACAATGCACCTGCTGTTGCTGAGAACTGATTACGTCTGGCCCTTTTGCCTAATCAGCTTGCGGTTTACTCAAATTGATCTGCAACAGCCCACGTTTTATGATTACGATTATTATTATTATTACAGTGTATGTACTCGTACAGTTATAACAGTAGATAACTACTACACTCTGTTGCTTTTGGTGAAAGTTTATACAAAGTCCGTCTGCGACCTTTGTACGTCACCTACCCCCCTACCACCGGTGACATTCCTGTTCGCCGCTAAAGACCTGTATATCTCTGTACAATACTGACCTGCTATGCAGCGTAACCGACGGCGTCCCTATCCTTAATCCGGCACGCATGTAATCCCGTTGACGATTTTGAGATCATCGAGCACGCTGCAACGCGAACGAAGATACGTCACATCCTTTTGTTTTTCCGACGGGGAAACTATATTTTATTTTTTTCCACCACCATCATTCTCCCGTGCCAGTACAATGTACGAACAGACATGTGGCGCCAACACGTTTTTGAAAAAAAGTAAACATCTGAAGAGTAGTAGACAGCAAAGGGAACGCGTGACTTTTGTGCGTCCCGACGGTGTTTGCCCGGACGGTAATGATATGCATAGCAGTTGGTGTTGATCTTATGCTTTGCAACATCTTATGTTCGGCGATCCAGGTGGTATGCATCTCTGCGGAGCGACAGCACTCGGGTTCAATATACATCGTGCTCGGAATGTGAAACATTCGACGGTTTATCAAGTGTATACACAACGGGCAAAACCAGCTTTTTTTTTTCAACATTCGATATTTTTGTCCGCCACACGCCCACAACACCCGAACGAAACTTCGGATAAATATTATCATAGCATGGTAAATTATACGTTATGTTTATTTTAAAACGTTGCGAGAATATGATATTTTCAAGTTCTTAAATATATTATATACTGTACACATATGTTTTCAGGAAATACATTTTTTGCTTTTTTTAGCTATGTCTATTTGAACATACCGAATTTGATCGGGTGCAACTATGTTATCTATCGGTAGTATATACCTCGTAATCGAGTCAAAAACTGCGTACGTCGGAACGAAAAAGCGACCATTTGAGTACCAATAAAAGTTCCTCGGATATTTATCGGTGAAAGATCTGATGTAAAATTGTATATAAATACACGAATAATAATTGGAAAAAATTAAAATAATAGTAAATATATATATATATATATATATTGATTGATTGCACGAGTATAGTTGTAAAATATTATAATAGCTTGAAATTAATTTTCAGAAATATCATATAAATATTAATCACAAAAAGTTATTATATCACTGACGTTTTAAAATTATAATCGCTTAAATTATAATATTTAGTAATAAAATAATATGATAGTTTATATGAATTTGAAATAGATAGAACATGAATATTGTTAAAATTGAACGATTTTTACACTTTCAAAGTTTATCTAAGTAACCTATATATATATATATATGTACAAAACTATAAATTATTCATAAGTATCTTTTACTTTATATACATTTGAAACTCAATTATACCTATGAAAATGTTTTCAATGTTTCAATTAATACTATAGGTAACTTAACATCAGCTGAAATATATATTTTTCATCTTATTTGGGTTTCTTTTTAAATTAAAAATTCATACCATTACAATTTTTCTAATAAACTAAATAAAAAAATACAATTAAATAATTTAAATAATATAGGTATTTATTTTTATTGATAACTTAGGTAATGCCACACATTTCTTAGATATTTCAATTATTAATAAACTATCAGTCTATTGATAAGGAAGAATTGATTTGTATAATTTCTCTAATCCTAATACAAATATATGTAGTATATAAGTATAAATAATTAAAATAAAAATCGTGCCGTTAAAAATTAATTCTAGTTTTAACAAAGAGCACGGTATTCAAAAAACAAATGTAAAAAATATAGTTGAACTATTTTCATTATCATAAATGATTCATAAAACTTAAGTGTAATTTTTTTTTCGTTAAATATATATAAATTATGAAAATATACTTTTGTTCACATTTGTATAAAGTATTTTTTGGGGTGTTCGTTTTATTGTTTTTAAAACACAACATTTTCACACAGTAAATAAAATCATAAATCATTATAATCACACATAATCCATATTTGTACAACATATATTTTATACAACTGCAAGAGATAACAAAGGATTAATTGAACAAATGTAAGCCTGGAGGCAATTATCAACGTTATACATTCATAAAAATAAGTATTTTATTACAACCAATGAAACATTGTATTAAAAGAAAACCGAAAACAGTATAATTTCAGTAACAATATCATGGTATTTAACAAGTGTTAATGTAGAGTACTATTTAAATAATAATTATAAAAAATCGTGATATGAATGAAATAAAATAATGATATTTATAATGACGATGCGTTATATTAGTTAAAATGTAATAGGAAATATTAGGTAACTGCGTGATAAGATATTTAATTTCACAATAATAGGTAGGTAATTATGTGAACGCACAAAAATTATTAACTATACGATCACTTTATTACTTGAAAAATTATAAACATTTACAAAATGTATTTTTTTATTTTATACAATGCAATGTTTTTTATAATTAAAGCAATTCTTATTAACCTCCTTCGAAATCAGATTTGTAATGGCCATAATTTTCATACATGAAAATATCATGTTCGTCTTCCACTGTTTAGCGATTGATATAATATGAATGTAAACAATAGGAATATTTCACCCATTTCTTAGCATCCTTTTTCTAGTTTCATAATTTTTGTTATTATTTTTACTAACACCACACTTTAAACCAAGGCAATTTTTTTTTTCATTTTTTCTTATTAACATATCTTTTATTGATCTTTTGATTATAAAATTATTACTACACACATTATAAGATTTTATACTTTACAATTTAAAGGGTAGATCAGTGGTTCCCAACCGGTGTGCCGCGAGCGCCCTTTAAATATGCCGCAATAAATCTATAAATTGTTTTATAAGTATGTATTTACCAGTTTATTACTGATATTCGAGATGAAAACTGATCGAACTAATCGTAGATACATATAATATTATTTATTGTAAGTATGCCCATCGCAGCCGTCTCGATCGATCGATTGTATTAATATATTTCTCAATAAATAACCCTCTAATAGAGTAGACTCTAAATAGTATACATATATATATATATATATATAATATGGTTCACACAATATATGGATTGGTGTGCCGCGAAAACTTTGTTGGAAATGAAGTGTGCCCCATTGTTAAAAAGGTTGAAAACCACTGGGATAAATTATTTATATAAAATAATTAATCTGTATCCGATGTTTATTCTATCGATGGAAAAGTTTGATTTAACTAATACTTGGATAAGCTATGAACTTATTGAAGCAATGTTTTGTTGGCAAGTATTGACTCATAAAATTAGCTACAAGACATATTATTCAAACTTGTTTCAATTATTAATTAAACCTCATCTGTACTTATATCTAATTTATTTTGTGATTTTATCCATGTACTTTTCAATAACGAAAACAAGTGTTCCACTGTTACATTCGAACCAGATAATGAGAAAGAAAGTTCAACAACTATTAAGAGACAATCAAATGATATATTAAGTTCTTCAACAATTTTAAAAGCTGATAATTATTTTAATTTGGAATTATAATGGTTCCAAATGTAAATGTAATTATAATGAATTTCATAAAAACTTTCACATCTACTGTCAAAATATTGTTATATTATGTGTTTTTTTCCTTGAATTTCTTTTATTACGTTTTCAACTTCAGTTGTCAAACATTTTTCTTCTCGTGTATTATTGATAATAGCAATAGTCTTAAGTTGGTATGATAAAAATTTTACCCACAAAAATGAAGTTTTGTTAAAAAAAAACACATTTTAGAACAATTGGACATGTATTTTGGAACAAAAACTAGATTTTGACCCACTATAATAAGCTGTTATAATTCTGTCTATAAATATAATGAAAGCCATTTAGTTTTAGAATACGATAGTAAATCATTATACTGTACAATTGAAAAGTCACAGAACTCTTTTAAACTTTCTATTCTACAGTATGGATATGAAAGTATATATATATTGCAAACTATTTTTGACACCAATTGGAAGCAGAGTTGTAGCTTGATAAACAGTGTTATGAATTATGTGTGCAACACATCTCATACCAAATATACTTCGATCTAATAATTTTTTTAACTTTTCTGAGAATTCCTCCAACATTTTTATTTATACAGTAGGACACCGATATCTTTGGTTTTGGTAGGGGCAGCAGTATATTTTTTTTCATCGAACATTTATCTGTTCAATTTTGAAGTACGAGTCATAGAGTTGAAATTTTGATCAAGTACAAATGTATGGTAAACAAATGTAATTACTTTAGACGTAAGTCTTAACATATTTTCGTTAGATTTTAATGGAATAAAATTGTATGTAATATGTTTGCAATAATTATAAAAATAATAATAATTAATATGCAATAATAATTTGTAATATATTTATTGTTTCTATCGGTAATATGTTTGCGTGTTTAATGTTTTTTTTTTTTTTTGAGATGATCATTAACATCAAATCACCCACTGTGGAAAATGACTTGAACACATTTTACAATAAACATCATAGTCCTTATTTACTTTTGCTTTAACCTTTTTAATCAATTTGAATTCACTCTGAAGTGTTTTATTAAATCTATAAAGACATTTTGAAGCCATATCGCACTGTTTTCACGAAATACTTACTTATATATATATATATATATATATATATATATATATATATATATATAT
>NW_020272799.1:832263-979950 GCF_003268045.1 Sipha flava | reverse complement strand
TATATATATATATATATATATATATATATATATATATATATATATATATAATATTATTGTAAAACTACTTAAGTTACTTATTTAGGAAAATTTATTGAAAATTGATTCAGATAATCAATTCAATTCAAGTTTTTGTTTTTTTTTTTTTTATCATGCGAATAATATGATTTATGATTTTTAAACCTAGAATTTATTAAAATTCAAACATACTATACAAATATATAATAAAATATCGGAATGATTGTTTAAAATTACAAAATGATTTAGTTAATTTTAATCATTGGTGTGAGACTAGTGTTCTTTCATTGAATAAAGAAAAATGTTTTCAAATTACTTTTACTCGTAATAAACATCCTACTTTATTTAAGTACTCGATAGATCAACATAATTTAAAATCAGTCAAAAACATCAATGACTTAGGAATAACTCTTTCAAGTAATCTTTCCTTTACAAAACATATCAACATTATTCATAATAAAGCAATTCAAACGTTAGGTTTCATTTGTAGAAACAGCCAAGAATTAAATGACCCACTCTGTTGGAAAACGTTGTATTATGCACTGGTTTGTCCAATTTTAGAATATGGCTCTATACTATGGAATCCACATCAATTAAATTTAATTGAAAAAATTGAAAAAATTCAAAATAATGTCTTACAAAAACTTAATTATAAATTTAAAAACCAAGCTGACTCTGAATTTTCGCCAAGAGAAAAATTAGGTATTGTATCTTTAGTTCAAAGAAGACAATATTTAGATGTTAGCTTTGTTTATTATTTACTAAATAATAATATTGAAAATGCCGTTTTACTGGAAGCCATACTGAAAATTAATGTTCGGATCTTTAAGTCTAGAAATTATGATCTATTTTAATTAAAAATTTTGATTTCTTTTTTGATAATATGTATAAATTAAAAAAATAACTGTTGTTATAATTAGTAGATTGTAAACTTTAACATTTGTAAACTTGGTACTTATAAAACTCTGTACTATTGCTTTCGAGGCGTTAAAATATAAATATAATATACATTATCGAAGTATCAAGCCGGGACAATGAACGATCTCGAAACACATTATCGGAACACCGGAACTTACTCAAAATTTGTACTGTTCCGGCTAAACCGAAACATATACAAACCTTACTCAAAGAAAACATTTACTTATTAAATATCGTGTGAAAATGTGTCACTCACAACTTAGTAACTCAATTATTTTGTGTGAAAATTGCTTCTGTAGATTAATAATCACAAAAAAAAAATAGACGTCTATACGATCGAAATAAATTTAATGCTATCGATTTCACCGACTTCTTATCATAACTTTATGTAAACATGTCTCAAAATCTAACTATGCATTCTATATGAAAAAATTACAATCCAACTTTACCCATAACCTAAAATCATTTTGGAATTATAAAAAGTCAAAAAAAAAAAAGAAAATAATATTCCAGCTATGATGGAATATAATAATATCCGTAAGAATAAAGGTTCCGATATAGCAAACCTATTTAAAGAATTCTTTAGTTCAGTCTACTCAACCACTCAAATTGATATTAATAATAATAGTACTTCTACATCTGAAATGGTTGATACTTCTTATTTACAGTTATCTGTTTCAGAAGTGTATTTAGGATTAGAAAACCTAAGTTCTAAACCATGCCCAGATCCAGATGGTGTTCCTGATATATTGTTAAAATATTGTAAATGTACCCTATCTATTCCAATAACTTAAATTTTTAGTTGGTCATTAAGTAGTAGTCAGTTTCCGTCCCCTTGGAAACATAGTTATGTTATTCCAATCTATAAAGCTGGTTTTAAAGAATCTGTCATAAACTATAGACCTATTTCTAAACTTCCATCCCTCTCAAAATTATTTGAAAAGTTACTTGAGCCAACAATATCACGTTCATTTAAAAATGTATTATCAGTAAACCAACACAGATTTAGTCAGGCTTATCAACCGAAACAAACCTCCTTTGTTTCTATTCTGACATTATAGAACCTATTGAAGCCGGTCTTCAAGTGGATGTATTATATACCAACATTCAAAAGGCATTCGAGTCAGTGAATCATGAACTCCTCGTTCACAAACTGAATTTAATCGGAATTTTAGGTAATCTTATTCATTGGTTTCGTTCATATTTATTAAATCGCTCCCAACAAGTATTGGTAAATGGTCATCTTTCTTCTCAAACTTGTGTATCATTACATGTACCTCAAGGAGGGCACTTTGACGCGGACCCGTGCGGCAGCCGTTATCGAAACGTCTGTCGCCGACCGTGCCTATGTCTCTCTCATCAACCACCAGACCGCGGCACGCAACGCCGCCGCGACACCCCGTCCCCCCATCCATCAATGGACAGGGGACGTGAACGGTCGTGACGACGCCCGCACGGAATACTATTCAACCGGTCCGGTCGAGTTGTTCTTTGAACACTGTACACATGTACACTATACGCGACATACTACATTCGTACTCATTGTCAATTACTTTCAATTATTTTTTTTTTGTTGTTTCTTATTTTTGACATCTTGTTAAAATTGACTTCATCTCTACCTCGTGTCGAGCCGTACAGTGACGGACCTCGACAACTTGTCCCCTTGGTTATTTTTAGTATTTTTATTTGATATTGTCATTTGTTTTAAATTATGTAAATTTAAATTCTTTGCCGACGATCTTAAACTTTATTACACTATTTCTCGTATAGAGGACTGCCTTCTATTGCAAGATGATTTAAATAAACTCTCCATATAGTGTAACAAAAATTTTTTAACTTTAAATGTAAAGAAACGCTCTAAAGTATCATTCCATAGAAATAAATCTAAAATTTCGTTTAATTATTATATTGATAACAATACTCTGCCAGAATATGACAATATAAAGGACTTTTGGTGTCACGTTCCAATCAAATCTTCAATTCTCTACCCATGTCGACCAGATCTGTCTTAAGGCTATTAAAACTCTTGGATTTTTGCGTAGGTTCACCAAATCATTTGATGATATTAACTGTCTTAGAATTCTTTACTGTGCTTTAGTACATCCTATTTTGAAATATGGGTCCATTATATGGAATCCCAATACGATCTACCATATACAAAAGCTTGAACAAGTATAAAGAAAATTTATTCGTTTTATAGGTTTCAAAAGAAGGTAAACAAATAATATTGACGATATCCCAAGTCAGAACTTACAATTTAATTTAAAACTTGATCTACTTCTAGCCCGTCGTAATATGTCAGATATATCCTTCTTGTATAAATTAATTAATGGTATCATCTCTTGCCCTCCACTTCTGGAACGTATTCCGTTTCACGTACCACAATACAATACCCGCTCTTGACCAACATTCTATATTAAAACACATCGCACTAACTATGGACAGAATAATACTCTTAACATTAGGAAATATTTAAAATTTTGATTTTTTTTTCGACAATCTGCCAAATCTAAGATGTCGTCAATCTGCCCAAATAGTAATAATTAATTCTACTTATTTATGTTTATTATAAATTTATTGTACCACATCTGTATGATCTTATCACACTTTCAAACCATACTTGTAAACGACATTCCATAAATAATGTTATAATTCTGTACTTGAGCCTTCCAGGTATTTATCCAAATAAATAGATAAATAAATAAATAACTAAATCAATATTATTGAACATTTAATTTATCACGATTGTATTGAATTAGATTAAACAAGCTAGGAAAAAATATATTTTAAACTGAAAAATAATAATGTGTCATATCAGAGGTATTTATAAAATTGCATCTGTGATGTATCACATGACAATCGTATCATGATGCTGTAACGACTGATGATTTTATATTTTCAAAACGTGACAGTAATATTATGATAAACATTTTTCGATGACAACAGCTGCAGTATTATTGTTTAGCTTAATAATATCGTAAAAGAATCTTATTATTTTGTACTGTTTAAAAAATAATGGTATATTACAATATCAATACATTTCTCTGTACCTACCTATATATATAACTTATCTATTACTAGAAGAAAAAAAATGTTAAATAGTCAAGTCACTCTAGGAAAAGGCAAGTACAGAAATCAATTATTCTTCTTCATTCGATGCCCCTGTAAATACCTATTTTGGTCGTTTCGAATTCTTGATCAAAACCATCAATTACGTCTGCTAGAACAAAAAGTGGCAAGTACTAATGGAATATGGGGCTTTGCCACGAGTAACATACTATCCATATTTTCGTGGCGATAAAACAATCGTTAATGCGTCATTGGTTTAATAAGTAGTTAATAAGAAATTTAATTATATATATATTTCATATACCTACTCAATTAAATATATGATTTATGTTTATTCAATTATTAATTTTCGTTTGTCCTTGAATTATTCGGTAAATATTACCTCGTGAAATAAAAATTTTCCATAATTATCATGTTAATGTAAAAAGAATTCAAAATATCTGGTAACAAATTAGTTTAGTAGTTTTGTACAAATTGTTGAAGAATATTTGAAATTGATGATGCGCATATAAAATTTGACGAAGTTAGAGCTGTCATATTTTAAATAACAACAAAATAATATAATTACAGTTTATTTAAAATGATACATAAAGTCTGATATTTTCACGGTATTTTAGTAGGTTTTCGTAATTTTTTGAAAATATTTGAACAATTTAAAGTACTGTATTGCTGTATGGATTTTTAATAGAAATAATGTGACATAATCACAAATTCAATAAAAGCTTTAAAAAAATAAATAAAAGTCACGCCAAACACATTTATTACTTAGGTAAAGAGTAAAAATTCTGTTAAAAAATATTTTATACACTATAGCTGTTAAATGTTCTTTTAGAGCTAGAAGTCCCTCAGTTTAATTAAAACTTTTTATTTATGTCTTAAAATATTAAATTTTCTCAAAAATTAAAAATACATTTAAATGAATATCATTGTGAGAGCAAAATAAAACAGTAGGTACGGTTGCAATGCTAGTTAATATAAATATAATTTAACTATAGGTTTTCATGTGTCATAAAACAATTTTTTATTTGAAAATGACATCTAATCCTTAGAAAAATAATGGGGCCCGGAAGATCAAGTTAGGCCCGGCAAAGCCTCACTATTTATTAATACACGCGACATTATAATTTTGTAACTTTCGATGTAATTGTTCATTATTTTCATTCATTCTTTCATTATTTGTGACACGGCGTCGCTCTCCGAACTAACGACGATTCTATGTACGAACGCGTAGAGAAAAAATCAAACGAAAATGTATTAACTCATAGTAGCCGTCTACTATTATCCCGCACAGCTCTTTCCACTCGCGTACGATCATATAATATTATTTCGTACGCATAGAAAATCAATATAGCAATCCAATCAAAATCTCTGTAATGAATGTGTCAATTTTACTAGATGATGGATATTATACGAAATATGTGCGTGGCGTAGTTATTATAGCATTTATTTAAATAACCAGAAAAAGTGAGTGTATGTATGTATGAAAGAGAGAGAAAGAGAGAGAGAGTGAGAGAGAGAGAGGTCAACCCAACGTTTGGAAAATAGGACATTAAACCTGATGAAACACGAAAAAAAAACTACCCGACCAACGAATGCCGGATAAAGCGCAAACATTTGAACAAATCGACTATATGACATGACCGCATAAAAACGACGGGTGTTGATTCAGCTTTAATTTTTTTTTAATTTTTTTTTTTTATTTTCGCTTACATATTTTATTCGCGCCGCACATTCGCATAATAACGTGTCTCGCGGTAACCACGGGTGACGGTTTGTTATTTCGTACCGCCAATGACCAAAAGGGCCGGAAACGTTATTCAATTATTTATCCGCGCATCGATTTTTTCCCGAACGCCGTGTCAACGTTGACGCGCCGGACTCTTCGTACAGGTGACCTCCTTTTAACCTGCCCGGAGATCTAGACGCCTAGATGCCTGGTCCACCGGGCGAACACGTGACCGTCGTCCGTGAGAGTGCGGGCAGTTGGGGCACCCGGTGGAAATGTCTGTCTTGGGATTAAATTATTCTGCGAGACGTTGCGCATGAGCCTTCATCTTACTCCCCCCCCCTCACAGGTGTAGGGGTTGATGAAAATGTTTAAACAGAAAATGTTGTCCCGATTTCCCGACACCGGAAAAGCGAGACAAGGCGCTTCAAACGTTTGATCGGACGATTTGATTTTGCGCGTCGCATACGCATTGGTTTGACAGATTTTTTTATTTTTTTTTTTTTACAAAGAGACAACTTACATGTTTGTACGATAGAAACTTACGGAACACCACGCATAACTGTCGTTTTAACAAGATTTTTCGTTTACGATTTCGGATCGGTATTGATTTCCAAAAAGTCAGAGGAACAAATAAGTCATCTAACACCAAGGGTACACACGTGCCGAACCATTCGTTACAATATCATACCATTTTACACTCTGTTACCAGTTCATGATATACATTAACGGTATACATTAACAGGTGGTTTTCAATAATAACACCAACTGTGGAAACCGTTGTAATAGCTACGATTATTATTTCGCTGTTTACGAGCCACGATTAATGATGATTGTTTCGTTTCCAGAAATTGTACGTTTTTAAACTAATTAGATAATATTACATTATATACATAATACACATTTTAATTTATTTAGAAAAAACAAAAAAAAAATTAAATTAAAACCAAAGAGAATGATTATATTTCATGGTAATCGTACCGCAGTTACATAATTTTGTTAATAAATGGTGTACAATTACAATTGCAATAATACGACTATTTATTTCATTCGGCTATCTTCGTTTGAATTATATTAAAATTTAACTTGAATTTAACAACTTGAGTTTACAACATTACCAGGAAATAATTAATATAAAATTATTTTATTATTATTTTTTTTTTTAGTTTTTGATATAGATTTAAATAATTATAAATCTAATTTAATTTATTGATCGGAAACAATACATTAATTTTACGTTATATATAAAAACATATACTACATTGTATAATTATATACCTAATTAATAACAATATTGTTTGTTTTAAAAATAATAATTCCATATTTTTAATAAAGCTAATTTCAAGTGGAATTTAATTTATAACCAAAAAGATACCGTTACTAGTTATTTTATTTGCAATAAACATTTATCGTTGAATTAATATTGAGTCATATGCATAAAATATATAAACTATTTGTATATATATTATATATATATATAAATGGTGCCAAAAATGTATAACATTTCATCAATTGAGAACGGCTGGGCCGATTTGACTCAATTTTTTTTTTTAATTGTTCTTAATTGCCGGGGGAAGGTTTATACAAAAAAAAAATTTGGAAAAGTGCTATTGTTTAATAAGTCGTAGTTTAATTTAATAATTTTTAACCAGGTCGATAATTACGCAATTGAAAATTAATTATTAAATTAAACTATTAAAAAATTATTAAAAACTATTTAAAAACTATTAGTTTTATTTTTGGTATTATATGACGGGTATTGCATAAATATTAAACAACAAGATCCCGTAACAGATGCCTAAATAAACAAGAATGTTAGTTCGAAGGATTATTATGCATATCGGTTGACGATTAGACGCGATCAGAACAACGTTATTCTACGACGTCTTGAGTTTTGTCAGCAATTCATGGTCGACATATATGTAAAGCAGTAGCGCAATCAGGAATTTTTCATGGGGGGGGGTCTGACAAAATAAACTAATATACAAATAATAAAAAATTATAATATATATATATCTAGAATATGATATTAATATACTATTATACGTACCAAGGGGGGGGGGTCCAGACCCGGAGTCCACCCCCCTGGTTGCGCCACTGATGTAAAGATAGAGAGAGCGAACGATTTCGATACTTGCGATTCAATCAAAAAATGCCATGCGTGCGGAAGATTCTCAAAATAATTGTTAGATATCGGTGATGGGAAAGTTAGTACAGATGAAACGGGATGCATTAAATTACCGACCAATTTCTGCACAATCATTGATTCGTAAAATGCTCTCATTGACCAGATATTTTTCAATGTACACAGACAATACACAAATCATGAGTGGCTGGCAGGAAGAACAATTTTAGCAGCAAAACATGTGAACGTCAACGAATTGAATCTCAAGATACAAAATTTTTTACCAGGAGACTTGGTGTCATACAAATCTATTGATACAGTTTGCGATGCTACTAAAGCTGTAATCCAACAGTTTTTAAACTCATTGGATTTACCAGGCAATCCACCGCATAATTTACAATTAAATGTTGGATCTCCGGTTGTTTTGCTTCGTAATTTAAACCCACCATGGTTGTGAAACGACACGCAATTAGTCATTAAAAAATTAATGAAAAATTTTACCAAAGCAATCATTTTAAATGGCAAATTCTGAGGTGAAAATATATTATTAGCGCGAATCCCTATCATACCCACAGATGTGCTAATACAATTTAAACGCCTTCAATTTCCAATTAGATTGGCATTTCAATGACTATCAATAAATCTCAAGGCCAAACGATGCCTGTCTGTGGCTTAGATTTGAGCACATCATGTGTTTCACACGAACAATTATACGTGATGTGCTCTCGAACCATCCAGTTTGTTTTTGTTGGCGAAAGATGGGATAGCAAAAAATGTTGTATACTCTGTTGCATTAAGGGATTGATATTGTTTTTTACTAATATTGTCGTAATTAGCGATATATATCATTTTAAAGGATCAATTTTAATAAATTATTAAAAAAATAAATGTTTGATATTTTTTCATTTTTATATTTCGTCACTATTCATAGCAATCCATACCTCTTTCACTTATAAACCATATTCTTACACACTTAAATTAAATTAGTTATTTTTTCTAGCAAAATATTCCCTAGAAATAATTTATATGACAAAACAACGTATGTTGGGTCAGCTAGTATATATATATATATATATTTATATAATTTTAATATTTCGTATGTTTCAATAACTTCAATTTATTGTATATGACACACGTTAATCGTCAATTACAAATATTTAATATAAAAATATATAAAATACGTAATTGACATTTTTTCAATCTGATTATATTAGTATATTTGGAAATAAAATAAATCATAACCGACCTGGTAAAGTATGAAAAATTATCGAAATTGTTATAATATTTTAAATTTATTTAACACGTTTATTTAAAATCAATATACAGGTTTATTTCAAAAATATATTTCACGTGGAGAATAGTGTTATTGAAATGTTCTATTTGAATGTACGCAGTTCAAATTCCAAACCCATTTTGTTTGCCAAGAGGAAATGTAATTCCATTAGTGACGAAGTATGTTTTGGATGTAATTTTTTGATATTTAATTATTTTTTTTATTTTTTAACAATCGGGTTTTGTGATGTGGTCCGTTTATCTATAGTTTAAGTCTTTAGTTGATTTAAGTATTATATTTTTGTGGATTTTAAATGTTTTGTTCAAAATTTTGGAATATGATATGTATACTCTTACAACACTATAATTATAACCAAACGGATAAATCAAAATATATGTAATGTACTTTTTACATTACGATTATTAAATTTTTACTTATGTTATTTATTAATGATATCAAATTACATGTACGATAAATTTGTAACGATGTTTGTTTAGGAGTGTTTGGTGTTTGTACTGATTATACCGGGATGCAATATTTACCGTCGTATTATCGTAATGTTAAATTCCTTACAAAATATAACATCCTCCATTTTGGTCACGTATTCTGATATCATTCAAAGGGTGCACCATTATAATAGCCCTAGCTGATATCTGTATCAATCGAAAATATCGTACTCATATTTTAAAGGAATATTAATATTATCGTTTACACCATAAATCTAAACTACGAAGTTTACGGAATTTAAACTATTTTCTTTCATTTTTAGTAACAATTAACGACTATAACTAATTAATGCAAAGTGGTTCTGTAAAAAAATAAGAATTAACATAGAGAGGTAAATCAAAATCCAATAACTATATTTGTAACAAATACAATTAAAAACAAAACATTAATTTTGATTCGTTATAAATATATAAATATTTTATTAAATTTATTTCATATAAAACTGGTGTTACAGTTATTATAATCGTTATGCTATCATTATATGAGCATGTTAGACAAGAAACCGTTTCGTAATGTTATCAAATAATAAGTCAATATTGTAGAAAACATCAATAATCTATTATTTTCTCCTATTACCCATCAACACAGTAATATATTTGAGCACGATGAACCATTGGAATCATAATGGGGTCATACATTTTTAATGCTTTAATTTCAAAATCCGAATTATAAATCATTTAATAGCCAACTGAATGTTCTGTTGAAACAACATGACTGTTATACAAGATAATTTCAATGGTAATTTGAAATTTGTGAAAGCAGGCATGATATAAACACAGTACATATATATCGGTATCACAAAAAAAAAAAATAAAATAAAATTATTGCAAAAAAATATTTTTATGAATCAACTTCAAACTCCGTAATTACATTTTTAAATAATTCCATGGGGTATACATACTTGGTGCATTTCTGACTATATATTAATATTCGTCTTACTATTATTTTTCTGAATGGGTATAATATTATCTTTATGTTCAAAATTTGATATAAAACGTTTCAAATGACTATATAGCAATAATTATATAACAGAACAAAAACATTATATATTGATTAAACATAGGTAGGTGCTTTGAAGAAGTTAAAACTGAAAAATAAGATTCAGTCGTAATTAATAAATAATAATGTGAGCATTTTCAGGAGGGTGTACACGATTATAATTCAAATTATTTATTAACTAAAAGTAGAAAATAATTACTGTTAGGTCTATACATTTTACTCCAGCCAATGACGATCCATCCTTTTTAATAGCAGTATATAAGTAGGAAAACATTTAAGTACTAATTTATATTTAATGTTCCTAAACAATGGCAGCATAATTAATATTTATATATATATTATAACTAATATAAAATTCAGTCGTGATTTTAGTGACTTTGTATATAACTTACGATACATTTTTAATTCGAAACCGGTCGTACTTTACAAATATAATAATATTCCAGGTTAATCTATTATTTATATTAGGGCTTCAAAACGTTATATATAACGTTATAACGGAAAAAAATGAAAATAAACGGAATCAATAAATGAAATACGAAAAATGTTGAATATCATTAAAAATAAATAATAAATATATTTGTAACGTAAAAAAATTGCAAATAACGTTATGTGGAAAACGTTTGTTCTTTTTTTTACTTTGAATCCAACATAATTCCTTTTTTTAAATCTTATAATTATGAATAATTCAAAGTTGGCTAAACTGTGTTGACAATAATTTATATTTTCTGAATTATTTTATTGAAGGTTTATTTTTAAATTTTGAATTTATTACTTGATAAGAAAATAGATACCTATCAACTCATTGTCCATTTGTGTTCGATTTAATTGGTGAAAAATGTGGGCGTGTTATTTGGATTATTATTTAATGTAAGTAATTTCAAGTTGCTAGTCAGTTGTAGATATTTTGTCGTGAATTAAAATAACCCTTTAATTCCATAATAATTATAAGGCTTTCCGCACACGGTAAAACTGTTTTGTAACGAGAATCTCAGATCAGTCTCGCAGGCGACTGTTGTGCAATTGGTTTGCAATTGATTTATATCTACTCACCGCACACGAGTCGATCGAATTTCGACCAGTGTACACAGTTGCATGCGAATTGATGTTAGGAACCTGTCATGTGTATTTTGGCTGCTATTTCGTGCCATGCTTTTTCTATCAGGTATTTTCTTGAAGATCTAGGAAGATTATAATTGTACAAAATTTCCTGTTTTTCTACCTCCTCGACGAATTTAATGTTTGCTAACTGCTCATTCATGGTGAATGAATTTTCAGTTCATCAAAATATAATATGCAGGTATAATATAATAATTATAATAATAAAATAATAATTTTAATACATTTTAAGTAATTAATTAATCTTTTATTATAATGCAATCACGCAACTGAAACTGATATTCAACCTGCAAGCATAGTTGCATACAACCAATTAGAAACTGATTACAAATCGATTTGGTTTTAGTCGACAAGTGTGTGGTTTCTTATTACGCTACACATGCAAAGATGCCAAATGGTTGCTCGCGCAACTGATTTGAGATTCTCATCATAAAACAGTTTTACCGTGTGCGGATAGCCTAAGGCCAAGCGCACACGGTGCAACTGTTCTGGGACAAAAGTTGCAGATCAGTTGAGTTTACAACCAGTTTGAAACCAGTACAAATACTACACGTGGTTAATTATAATAACAACGCAACTGCAACCGCGGGAAACGATTGTGTACAACTGATTGTAAACTGATTGCAAACTAATTTTAGTTTTATCGCCTAGTGTGCGGACGCCAAAACCGTACGATACCAAGGTCACAAAACAGTTGCGTTTGCAACTGATCTGCAACTTTTGTCCCAGAACAGTTGCACCGTGTGCGCTTGGCCTAAATATATAAAAATTGAGTTCCAAATTTATTTTTAAATTACTAGCTGGACAAGGTAACGCGTTGCTATTGCTAGGTTTTTGTGATTATGAGAGTAATGTATTACCAGGTAGGCAATCTACCTGCGGTAGATTGTGGACCCCTCATGCACATTTTGTCCATGGTTTTTTTTTTGTTATATAATTTTACTGTAGCAACAATTTATAAGAATATTTTATTTTTTATTACCTATTATAATTATTATTATTTTTAATTATTAAAAACAACATTATTATTAAAACATTTAAAACCAATAGCAACTATTTATAAACAAAAATAATAATAATATCAATACACCTGTTTGAGAACATCCCCGCGTTGGATCTCTTATTTACCTTTTTTCGCGACAAAATGTAGCTTAAACCTTCCCCTAGGTCTAATCTGCCTTTATACCGAATTTCATCGCAATTGGATGAACGGTTTAGGGATGCATAATTGACATACAAACTTTTTTTGTCATTATAATATATAATATAGATAACGTTTAACGTTTAACGAAAAATTAAAATAACGTTTAAAAATGTAATAACGTTAAACAGAAGAAATCAAATAACGGTTCAACGTATTAAAACGTTAAACATTAAAACTGTACAACGTTTCAAAGTACAATAACATTAAATGCTAAAATTGTATAACGTTTTAATACCCATAAACAGAAAAACGATATTTTTTTTAGGATTTAAGCCCTGATTTATATATTCCTGTATATAAATGTTTATTTATTTATATATTATATTACGAGTATTAACCATTCAATAATTTTTAATATTTTTATTTTTTTTTTTTATTAGCATAGTTAAATTGAAAAACTAACAATTAAGAGCTACATGAATAACTTTTGGAGGATTATATTTTGACTTAAATTTTACGCTATTGATTTTATTAATAATTAAACTGTATGCGTTTTATTTTAGGTTCAAAATGAAATAACAATTTAAAATTATAATAATAATCATACAAAATATTTATATATAATATACCAACCGTTACGTATTTATTAATATTGTTAAAATATAATTGCAATATTAACTTTGTCGTTTATATTAAATTCAAATTAATATAAACACAGTGGTTTCAAAAGTATAAACGTAGTCCTAAGAGCCAAAACTTTTATAGGGTCTTTGAAATCATCCGAAGGATTAGTGGGATCCACGGTAAACAAAACTTCACAAGATATAACAGTGGATTATGGCAACATTTCAAAAAAATTATGTCTACTACTAAAGACGGTTAAAAATAGTAAGTTAACAAAAACAAAAAAAGTAACAATAAAAACAATAGAAACTTATTTTAAGAATTATTATTTGTGTAATAAACAGAATGATGAATAAACGATTTATCAATTCGCCAAAAAAAAAGAAAAAAAAAATAGAGCAAAAACGAATATAATAATTAATCTTTTTTTTTCATTTTTAACTAAAGAAGTTATGAAATTTTTAAAGTAAACTAGATTCATCAACTTTCTTATTGCTGTATGAGGAACACATAATCAAACAATTGTTAGTTTTGATTGTTTGAATGTCGAAAACGTTCACAAGAGTCTTAATAACATTGCTCTTAAAGTTTCTCGCTGTCAAATGAGTTTCAAACTCGCACTAATACATTATTATTACATGAACATGTTGTATAACTTTAGTTTTCACAGTATACGTAAATATCTTTCACATCATTACTTTAGCCAAAACTTTACATTCCACGGTCCAGACGGTCTAGAGTTATAAAAGTATATAAAAAACAACTTTTCATCATTTCTCAATAATTACAGGTTATGAAATAATTTATGAAGTTATAAACTGCAATTTTAGGTAATTGTGTTGCTGTTTCTTTTGATAATGATAAAGACATTAACTATGAAATGAGAACAAAATCCTACTGCAAAATACTGAATCACTACAATATCGTTTACGATGATTTATCATTCTTTTTGACTCGTAATGACCATAAATTGTTACAAGACAATATTTTATGTATCACAGTGTGATATTCTTTTACGATTGCATTTCAACAGATTATTGATTGTGATTACGGCGTATTACGTATGTATAGTTTCAAGACATTTTTTTTTCTGATTTAGACTTTCATTGGTGGTACTTCGCATAAAACTTTTGAAGTATAGTAAAGTTGCCGATTTACTTTGATAAGTATTCATACGTGTTGGGGGTTGTGATAAATCTAAAGCGCAAAATATGGTGAAAATCAACAACTTAGCCATTAAACATTAAACGTTCGACTTTCCCGACAAAATTTCTGATCGTGCTGCATTGGCACATTGGCATATTTCACTTCTTGCACTACGATTATTTATTTATTTATTTGCGTTACAAGAAATTTATTGTTATCGCAACAATTAATGTAGAAACGTGAGAAATCAATATTGCATTTTATCTGTGTTCCTGTTTCACGTCAACGGCAAAAGGATTATTCCATATAAAGGCATTGTATGTCAACGTCTGTCAGATAATCATCATTCAACTGGTATCTTTCCACATTACACTGCAGTGGTACATACCAACAACGCGTTGACGTTTCAACCGAATAATAAGAATATGTATTGCTTTATTATTCATTTCGTTCTCACGAGTTTCGGCCAAAACTTTCAAAACGAACTTTCCAAGTTGTCCAAATTAATTTGAATCCATCACTTATGTTGTGTTCTCATTTTTTGACTCGTCATCATTTTTATCGTCTTAATTACCGTGTATTATCATTATTAATCGGAAGCGTTATTACAAAACTAAAATATACTGTAGTATCGACGAAAATTATATAGTTAACGTTAGTTTACATATGTATGAAAACAAGAAATTAATTTCACAAACGTCACTATTATTACCGACAAATTGAAAATATTGAATATGAGCTAACCTGTATCGTTACTGTTCTAAGATTAATCAATATGTTTTGGTTAACCTAGGTCAATTCATATTTTCATTACTGCTTTGATCGATGTCTAAACCGTTTAACCGATTAAATTAAATATGAACAGATGAAAAACAAAAATGTTTTGACATTCAAGTTAAATGTTAGGTTTTAATCTAAGCAATAAACATTTATTTTCTGATGTATTCCAGACATTATTTTTTTAATCATATTCTTACATACGTTATTCTTGAATATAATCGTTATGATTGTTGGAAATTGTGTGTGTAGTAGGGATTCAATGGCAAACAACTAATTTATGATAAAACATTTCTCTCCTGTTTTCGTCCCCTTGTAAAAAGAAAAAAAAATAATAAATTTCTCTTGACCAATTATATCCCTTATTCATATTACCTTCTTATTCTCATTGTTATAACATATTGTTATCTTACTATTACATCATAACTCATTATTATCATTTAAAATTGCTATTATTTTCGTTTAGTTGTATCATGTAGAGTAACGTAGTATGTCTAATTTTGGGTATTTGTCGTAATTAATTATTAATCAATTCAGTGGCGTACATTCAGTCTTTCTCTGGGGAGAAGGGGATTGAACAAAAATAATCGTCATATTTTTTTTTTCGTTGCACAGATAAATAACTACTATAAATAGATATTATTTTATGCAACAGTAAATTAATAGCTATTGGAATATAAAAACAGTATAGTTAACCAAATTTTTCAAACACCTATCATTATAATTATTTAATAATTATATTTGTATAGTTGTATATTTTAAGTTCAAATCGTAACAATAAACGTCATCAATAATTTCACAACTTTCTTTTTTTTTTGGCTCTGGGGAAGGTTTGAACCTAAACCCCCCGTATATACGCCACTGAAGCCTTTGTATATAATTCTTTAATTTTTGAACTATAATAGTTTTTACTGAAAGACCTTAAATAAAAATATTAAAAAAATACTAAATTGAATACCTTATGAAATGTACAAATGTAATTTACAAATGTAAATGCTATAAAATGTACAACACTACAATCGTTTCAGTAAAAACTAAATCAGAGGTGGCCGAACTTTTTTTTGGCTACGATTTACTAAAAATATATATACTTCACTTTTGAAGATCGACTTTCTTGGAAATTTTTTTTATTGTTAAATAATTATAATTATTAAGAAACATATTTGCTTAAAGTGTATATAAAAATATATAAAGTATTTTAAACTAATTACCAATTATTAAAAATAATATAATATACAGATAAAACTTATCGACAATTAGTTTATAACTACCACGATTAATTTTCGTGCACGTGACCTAAAAATAAATTCTAATATGATCGACTCTGAAATCGTCCGCGATCGACCGTTTGGCCGCCACTGAACTACATTATTGTTACAAACATAAAATCAAAATTAAATTAACTTCGATAACAACGTTGTAAAATAAAACTAAAAACCATATACGGTTTTCAATTTCATTGGTAAGTTCTAGTGAGAGCATTTATAAAAACCTTTTATGAAAATCGTGTGTTTAACTTTAAATAATTGTAAATTTAATTTTTTGAAAGACTTTGCATAGTTCAATATCCACATATAAGTACAAAAACAGTACCTATCCTCTAAAAATTTAATTATTTAACGTAAATTTAATTCGATGAACTCCACAAGTATTTTATTTAAATTATTCCGTTTGGTTTTAATAGCTCCCATAATATTATGCTAACTATTTCATCAGTAGTCGACCAGTAAAAGATTTGATAACCATAAATAATCCGTGTAGGATAAATCATGCTTAAGCTGAACACTAAACACATTATATGTGAACAAGGGAAAAGGGTCATGTGTTCCAAAAAACATTGTTTAAATTTAAAGTGTGTTTTTACACCTGATGGTGATTGTTTTAATAAATCTGTAGATAAATTATTAAACATTCTATAATAAAACTTAATAAGATCGTATAAAAAAAGATTTTAAGACCATTTAAAATGTTGAATTTATGTTGAATCGGATGACGTGTGCTAGAATGATCTTTAAAGACAGTAAAAAAAAAAATTACGTTTATCACTTAATATCGACTCAACCACATATCATAATTTCAATTATCTATTATATTATATTAGAGGTATTCCATATTCACTGATTATTCAGTATAATGTTACGATTATTTCAGTAAATTTCCATGATCATTATCACCGCATTATTTATAGGAAGTCTATCGAACTCGATCTAATAAAATACGTCAATCTATCTATCACACACATATAATATACATATATATATATATATATATATATATATATATATATATATATATATATATATATTTTAGTTTATTACGTAAAATTAATTGATCATATTTGTGTTTTAGATACATAGAAGACAAGACTATTGGAACAGTATCTAAGTTTAAGATCATTAAAGCTGTTTGGAAATTAACCAAAAATCTATTGTGTTACTATCATATTAACGTTGTTCATAGGCTATTTTGATACACCTATGGGCTGGCATGGATCTAGTTATAAAAAAAGCTTCGATTTCTATAGCTCCCCCTTGTATCCGCGCCTACCTATAAGTATTAAACGGACAAATCTTAATATTTTTTTTTTTTTTTTTATTAAGATAGTAGGTAAATACAAATCAATTTAAAAATAATGCTTTGTTTTTCCAAAACAAAATATTTTATTATATTATATTTAATTTCTAATGCTAAAATCAGGGGTGGATTTTAGTATATGGTGGCCCCTGGGTAGAATGCACTGTGGAGGCCCCTTATACATAAATAAGAAAATATATTTTTTTACTTAATAAATAACATTTATAATCATATTTAGTAGTTTTCATTTAAATTTACTTTAGAGGGTCTAAAAGGTTTCTGTATTACCATTTCATATTTTTTTTTTTCAATGTTAAACTATCCGAGAACAACAACTTCTGGGATGTCATTTAAATTTTCAATTTCATTGAAGTCAGGCAATTCAAAATTTTCACTCTCATTGAAATTAGCCAATAGCTCTTCTACTCCAACACTAACTGTATCACTTTCTATGTCACTTAGTTCAAAAATATTTCCATTCAATAAATCAATAAGCTCTGCACGAGTGAGCTTACTCATTTTAAAAATATGATGGTCAATAAATAATTACAATACAATGACGCACAAAACATCCAAACAGTATAAAACTGTATGCACCGTAACGCACCGAACGCGGAACGACAGACAAATAAAAGCATAGCGTGCAGTCGCGTTGAATCGATGAGTCCCAATGTATATTCCAATGTACATACATACCACCTCATACACGCTCTGTAATTTCGCATGTAAGATAATGAAATCAGTGGGAATGTCTCAATAACCATGTCGGCAAATGATAAAAAAAAAATACGTATGATTTTACGTTATCGTAAACATTTAGGAGGGAAAAAAAACATGGAAAAAATAATTGCAATGTGATTATCAAATTTTTCCCCTTTCAATTAATAATATATCGATAATTAATTAATATTTTATTATGATATAAATAGTAAATACTATACATTTTCATACCAATTAAAATTATCCACGTGATTAACCAATACATGTATTCACATGATTATGACTCTGTTATATGTTCACATATTTTATCATTTATTAATACACGTATATTACATATAACACATATGTTACATTCATATGCTCACAATATCCGTGAATGCAATGTACGTATTAATTTAAAAGCAAAACCCCTTCAGTAGATACAGCTTTGTGTTCACTAACGAACTAAATTTTAACATAAAACTGTGAAAATATATGTTAAACTTATAGAACATTTTACTAAGATGAAGCTCGAGAGATTTCTTGATAAATTGTTGATTTATGATCAAAACGTACAGCATAATACTGGACATGACAGTATTAATCTGGGAATTCATTATTTATGTTTTACTGCTATGAAAAACAGATTTAAAAACTGAATACCGAGAAAGAAAAATTGTATCAAATAATAAATGCAACAAAAAAAAAAAGAAAGTTTTTTCGTTTTCATACAAGAAAAACCTAAATATTACAATAGACAACAGCCTGTTGAATGACATAGTTCGTTATAACGTGTCGTCTTTTGTTCTGTTGTGTACATGGTATAAAAAGGAAACTGAAAATGTATTTTTGATAATAGGAAAAAATAAATATTTATATATATATATATATACACATATAGCATCTGTAATAAAATAAAAATAAATCTAACATAATATTGGTCCAAGCCACATAGTACAAATTTATGAACGTGTGTAATGGTTTTCAATGATCATTTGTAATTTAATAATATGTAATGGCTTGGACGTGTAGAGAGGGATACGATTAGTTCTCAACATTTTGTACTTTTTGGTTGTCGAGTAACTGACGAAGAAAACATTTCGCATAGAATTTCGTTGTTTTTTGTAACATGTTGAATGTTTTCTCAAAACTCAGAGTAACAAAATTGTCCCATTAAGTGTGCAGTCCACGTTTTATTTCCAATGAATATTAAAGTCTATGGCATTTTTGGAGCACCCATACAATGCAATTAAAACATACAAAAAAAACATCGATATAAAACCAGTGACTATTTTTTTCGTTCCGCTCAGAATTTAATATACAATTGTGTGTTTTATTATTTACGCATAATTTATGACTGATGAGCATTCGTTTTTATATAAATTACGGTTTACTCTAGCATATATACTTATATACATACAGGGACGGACTGGGCCACTGTGCTACTGTGCATTTGCATAGTGGGCTGGTGTCATATTATATTCATCGGACCGGTACAAATAACCCAACGTTTATTGAATTAAAAATATTTTTAAAACAGATAATTGTATACTTGTATACCATTTTGATTCCCGAGTATTACATAATATGTAATAATATAAATAGACTAACATATTTTTAATTACCGTATTTTATATGATATGTATGATAAATCGCTGTGCTATCAGCGGTTGACTGCCGCTGGGGAATACAGGAAAACGTATTCTTAAAATAGCTCATAGTTATTACAATATTGACTCTATAATTACTTAGACGGTAGACACTATTACTATGATAGTATGAATGCACGATACGAATTGCTTTATTATTCCCACGATTTTGATTGCGTCATGTACATCTAAAGCATCTAAGCTCGTGTATGAAATAATTTGTTAATTTTATTCAGGGTAGAATTAAATATTTTAATACATAATAAATTATGGAAAAAAAAAACCAAAAGGCGGAGCTGAAAAGCTTCAATTAAAAAAATGATCAATTTCAAAGCTGTTGCCAATGACCCATAACAAAAAAAATTACATTTGGATCGGATCGGTCTAACAAAGTATTCATTGGTAAGTATAAAGAATTTAGTATACTATAGATACTTATTTCAAGGTACTGATACATGAATTAAGTTTATTATACATTCCATCATGTATTTTAATAGGTATTGAATTACAGAGTAAGTAATATCTAATAATCTATAATATTTAATAACCTGTAAATTAAAATGTTTAATGGGTTAACTGGATTCATTTTTCTTTCAAGTAATGATAGTATTGAATATTTGATAAAGCGTTATGTGATGAATATGAAAAAAAAAACAAGTCGAAGAAAAAATTCATGTATTAAAACAAGTATTTGAAATAATAAAATTTTTGGGTAAGAAAAATTTGCCTTATCGTGGAACTGGTGACACATAAGGGCTGTACAAGATAAATGGTGTAACTAGAGGTAATTTTTTGGAACTTTTAAAATTTACTGCTGAAAGAAATGTAATTTTAATACAATATTTAAACAATGCTATATTTTTAAGCAAAAACGAAACTTAAATATAAATCAATGGCAAAAAAATTCAAAAGAGGATCATTAGTTACACTTGTATCCAGTGCTTGATTTTTCAAAATTAAAGAAGGAGGACTCTATTTGCTTAAAAAAAAATTGCGTCCCCAAAAATTGTTAAGTGTTATAATTATAACGTACTAGTAGTAGGGGGACGCTAAAATTTCTAAAAATTAGAAGGGGTACTCTGTCCCCCTGCGTCCCCCCTCAAGTCGAGCACTGCTTGTATCCAAAACTACTGTTAATAAAGTAATTGAAGGTATACTAGAAACTATGAGGAAACATATTCATGAAGAAATGGGTGATCAGCATTTTAGTATACAAGTATGACAATTTTAAATCAACATATTTCTCATTTTTAATTAAAAATTCATTGTTTTTACTATTTTAGTTTGACAGTACTCAAGATATTGGAGCTACAGATCAAGCCACTATCTGCCTTCGCTACTTAAATAATATAGATAATAATGAGCGCCTATTTGCCATTATTAAAGTAGAAGATTCAGCTGGTAAAAGTTTATATGAAATATTAAAAAAACTTTGACAAACATAATATAAACATTAAAAATGTCATTGGGGAATCTTTTGACGGTGTTTCTAACATGAGAGGAGAGTTTAACGGTTTGCAGTCTTTTATTAAGCAACAAAACAAAAACAGTCTTTATGTTCGGTGCTATGCACATATTCTAAATTTGTGTATTTGTGATACTTGTGACAATTTAGCGGCCAAGAATTTATTTGTGTTCAAAAATCGATATGTGAACCAACTTCATTAAAAAATAAATTGTGTGAATTCCAAGTTATTTTAACAGCCAATTTATTTATTAAAATTTTTGATTCAGCCGGACGTACATTAACATATTTGTAGTCCAATAATTTAGATCTTTTGGCTGGTTGGTTAATGGTAGAAAATACAATTGATGAAATTGGAAAAATAATTTTTAATACAGTTGTCGATGAAGCAGAGAAATTCTCACTAAATATGAATGATAAATTTACAAATTTTCAATTGAATGATAGTACAATTGCGGAAGATAAATTACCATTAATGCGTTCTAGACATAAGAGTTGCAATTATGATGTAATGTGTGCAGATGAACCTATTATAAGTCCTACTGATGAGTTTAGAGTACAAGATTTTAATGCACTGTTGATCAATTAAGAAGCAGTTTTATTGAAAGATTTTTAAGTAATAAAGAAATTATAGCAGATATTAATTATTTATTACCAAAGAATTTTCAATATGCAAAGGATAACAGTCTACCAGAATCAGCATTAAAAATATTATCAAAATTATCATCAATAAATCATTAGAAGTTAGTGTCTGAATTGAATCATTTCTCAAAAATATATGACAAAATTGCAAAGCCTCTGAGTTCAAATACTTCAAAAATGAATATTATTGATGATGACATATTTCAAGATAATGAAGAATTTTTTCTAGACTGGGATAAAAATGATAAAATGGAATCAGAAGTTAAAAGTAAAATATATTAATATATACTGTTTTTATATTTAGTTATATATTTTTAATAAAAAATATGTTTGTATTTTTTTATAGGGTATAGAAAATCAAAAACTACCAATAATAATCATAATACAAAATCATGCTTAATATGTCTACATAAATTAATATACCTATTAAATATGCATTCACCTGCATATTATAATTTGTATGCTGCAGTTGAATTTGTTTTAACACTCTGTTACATAGGTTAATTGTGAAAGAGCACAATTAGCACAAAGAGCATCTTGAAGCATTCATGCTAATGTCTATAGAAAAAGATATATTAGACGCTATTGATTTCAAAGAAATACTAAATATAGTAAAACAATTTTCATCATTGATGAACCAGATGTTATCGTTGTAAAAACCATAGTGTATTCATATAATATTATTTATTTTAAATATTATATCTATATTATAATTATATGTAAATGTTATTCGTTAAAAAATAGTTATTTTACTATTGTACTGTTTATTATAGATGCTACAGATGTATTTTAAGTATAAACAGTTAAGTTAAATATAATTTGTTAATTTGTTTAGAAGTAATTTTTTTTTATTTCTATAAACAATGTTATTTAAATACATATTATTAAACAATGATTTAAAAACTCTTATAATAAATTATTTTTGGGAACACCAGTAAAAAAAAAAAAATTAATTTTACAATGTATACATATTAGATTTTAAAGAAAATTAAACTTAATTCACAATATTCAAATATATAAACATATTTTATTTAATTGATAAATTTAAAAACTAAATAATATGAAGAGGTAAAATTCGTTTGAACTCTAGGTGTTAATGTATGGTAGGGGCCGATTTTTTTTTGCAGAACAGTGGGCCGATTGGGTCCTAGTACACCCCTGTATATATATTTGTATATATTTGTGTGTAGTACATACTTATTGAAAGTTCACAATTATTTAACTTAAATTATTTATGCTAAAATTAAAAATGTTGTAAATAATTGATACATTTTTTTGGTATAAAATTAATTAAATCCAGTTAATACAATTACATTTTTCTCATTTTGTCGTTGATAACTTAAGTAATTAATTTTACGATTAATTAATAGATCGTGTCTGTTATATCCCAGCAAAATTGTGTGTGAGATTACATGTGTATGTGTGTATGTGTGAATTAAAATGGATTAAGAAATCCCCAAAGTTGTGATACAAGTTGGCACCAAACATCAAGTGTTTTTTGTTTGGCGAACTCAATTATCATAAGCGTTACATATATCCTAACAAAAACTACCCTACTTTTATAATACATCTGTTCATGAATATAGATTGAATTGAGATTTATTTACTAAATTATCAGAGAAATGTAGTAATCGAGGTCATTACGACAGAGCTAAATTTACTTAGTAGTCTTTTTCTTAACTTATTTTCCTTGGGCGTTGTCGAAAACCACTATTATAATACTTTTATATATGATGACGGGTTTTTAGCTAATAAGGTAAACGGGTATTTTAGATTTTAAGAATATTTATATTATTTTTGTTATTAGCTAGCCATTTAAACGGGATAATTGTTTTTAGTATAAGTTTTTGAAAGATTAATATTATTTTTGTTTTTAAAAAACAACGAAAAGCCTTGAGTCTTTTCCTTATTCTAAACTACTATAACGCATTACGTCTAACTATCTGTGTATAAATAGGGACGTAGTGCCAATACTTATTCAGATACAATGTAACCAGACTTATGAGTAGACCGATACTGTTAAACTTACGTTAACTTATCGAGCTACCATTACGTTGTGTTTCAGTAATAAAATAAAATCACATTTATAACTTAAAAAGTGTTCTCTTTATTTTATTTCAAACTTCTACCAACGAACGTGTAATTACTGCAACAAAAGGTGACTTCGTTGTAAAAACGTTTTGAGTCAGTCTTTGATCAGACCGACTCACTACAGAAAGAATAGCGCTTGTGAGGTCGAATGCTTTAACTGTCGGTCGTCCCGTAACGTACTATACCATGTCGTTTAGCTTAGAAATGTGTAGATTTAAGTCCTTTTGCCATTTACTAGTCGATACAATATGAATAAAGACATACGATACGGAAAAGAATCGATAAATCGGCTATCGGTTACGATTGATTTCGAGTTTGAAGTATCTATAACGTTAATTTTGAATCTATTATTATCTATTATGATCGAAATACAAGAGCGTATTGTTATCATTGCGTTGTTACTAATTGAATATTTAACATGACGAATAATAAACGGAGTGTAGGATTGTATTATTACGACGTGTGAATAAATAACGGTAGGTATATTATAGATTAAAATCGCCCGTGGCTTAGAAACGCAGCAGATACCTATATATATATATATATATATATATGAACGCGTAGGGGTTCGTGTACATTATACATACATGACGCGCCATACGGTCCGATTGTCTGAAAGGTTCACTCAGAATTATTTATGGAATAATATTACGGTCGGTCATATTCAAACGAGCTTTCGCGTATTTATGTAGCATGAATGCAGACTCGAAACATTATATTATACCCGTGTGGTGGTATACACGCACCCGTACCGTGGTATAGCAGTCAGCTATTGCATAACGTACCTCTATGCGAAATATTTTCTAGACCAATTTCATCAAATATGAAGCGGCGAGTGCACCGAAGGAAAACAAACGATTTATAACTACAGAAAAAATCCTCCCTCCTATCATGTGTTTTAACTTCCGATTACCAATACAGAAATCGCGTGTGACGACGATAGTAACAATATTATGGAAATAAGATAATGCGGTAAAAATATTATTGCAACCGTGTACATGGACGTATTCCTACAACCCGTCCGCGGTAAGTCTGTCGAAACGTGAAAGCCAATGAAAATTAAAGTGCAAGCTTGTCCTCATTTCATGGTAATTACCAATGGTCCTCGATGCGTATTGAACATCTTACTGCACGGTCTAAGAATCTCTGCCATAAGGTAATCAGCATCAAAGTACTTTTGACTCTGTTCACTACTTAACTGAGTTCAGGGTTCTTTTTTATTTATTTAACGCCAATCGGTTATTAAAAGATACACAATAACAGAATATATATTGAAATGTTACAATAATAGTAGTGATTAAAACAAAACAAAGGTAAACATAGTAGTTCACAGTACAATCTAACTAAATATTTTGTATAAATAAAAACATAACATGCTATTGTACAATGCAGTTCTAATAGTATATAGCCACATCGATCAGCATCGTTTCAATAAACTATCTAAACTATCCAGGGTTATCTAGTCAGACGATTTAACCGTAAATACAGCCAAGACATTTTCTCGAAATATTTTCAATTGATTTTTACTTGATGTTTTATTTCCCGTGTTCAGTCATTGCTATTGCGAATTACTTACACATCTATTGAAGATATACCATTTATCGTATCTTACATAATATAAATGTAACTACCGTACACATTAGTGTAGATTATAAAATATAATGCAGATAAAATTATTTTTATAGAGAAAAAAAAACCTATACATATTTCAATTATTGGCCGGCCAGAAGATCAGTTGTGTGGTTTTTGGCAGGACCTCATACGTTCGCGATACTTGTTTAATCGTAATAAAGCTTTCGTTTAATATCGCCGATTCGTGCGCATCGGTATAGTGAATTCTAAACACTGTGATAATATATATATATATAAATATGTATATGTATTATAAGCAATCAAGAACAGAATCGATTGGAGATAGAAATTATTATTATTATTATTATTATTATTATTATTGTTGTTGTTGTTATTATTATTATCCTCATTATACTAACATTATCTTTACAATAATTATAATGAAATGATGGGGTTGCACATTAGTATACATCCCAGGGCGATCTACAGGTGGAAACATCCGGTGTGGTAAACGTACACGTCCGCAGAATTAAGTGATAATCAACGTCCAAACATGGTAATAATAATAATGGTGGTGGTGGATCGGAACGGAAGAAGAGCATGGACATGATCTCGTATTATATTCACTACATAAGTCCATTATATATTCAGACGCAATAATCCTGATAACGCGCATTAATGTCCTTTGAAATAAGTATGTGCAAACAACTTAGGCCGCGGGATTATGTAATTTGAATTATTCGCTTCGCCATACATTGGCAACGGGAACAGCGCACGCTGCTGCATTTGCGCGTACATTACCGAGATTCGAAGTTCTGTCCGCGAACATAACGCTTTCGTCGAAAAACGGTTTCGGACAAGAACGAGCGGTGTAAAAATACGTCGTTCGCTTTGACAAGAGGAAAAACGTCATCATCATCATCATCGCCCGTTCGTCAAACTCACCCTCCCACTGGTACACGTCCACCCGACGCACCGGTAACGATTATGATGAACCATGACGCACGTTAAAGGATTAATTTATATTACAATATGTATATAAAGTAAAACCTCGATAAGACGAAATCGCTTGGGACCATGATATTTTTCCGTGTTAACGGGGTTTCCGTCTTGACGGGGTTAGTTAATTGTATGTAATTTGAAACGGGGCTAAAAAAATGTTCCGTTATACCGAGGTTTCCGTCTTACCGAAGTTCCGTCTTATCGAGGATTTACTGTATATATTTATTTTTCGGTGATAACGCAAACGTTGTATTATGTTTTAGAAATTGTAATCGTCATTTAGAAAACAGTGTTGTATCACATCGAAATTCGTGGTCGTTACAATACGTGGCTGAACGTAGTTAATTCCACGCGTGCATAACATCGTGTAGACATCAAAAATTTTATTATAAATAAGACGGGAAACGTATTAAAAAGTTGTAAATTTGAAGGTGTTGTGTTATAAAAATAAATGATAAGGATCGGAGTAAAAGTTGAAAATGTTTTTTGAAAGTGAAATATATCCAAATAAACGGTTCGTTCAGATATTATACTTCGATGTATATATGTTATGACAGGGAACAAAATCTTGATGAATTGTACGATTCCAGTTCCAGTTCGGTTCCTAGAAAAAAAAATCTGTTTCGGTTTTCAAAATAGCTAAAATTTGGGTTTCAGTTTATTTTCAGTTATTAAAAAATAGAAAATTAGTTTCATGTTTGGTATCGTACTAATGTGAGAAAAATTTGGTTCTGTTTCGATTCTTTTATAAATATAACTGGTGTTAATTAGCGTCAATTATGGCGGTTAATACCAATTTTCAATCAGATATCCTACCATCACTTAAGTGAATTTAGGACTAATTAAGTAAAAGTGTACTCATCACCGTCACGACTACCCTGTTTCAAATATCGTTTCATGTTTTTTTTATAGTTTAAACATTGATTTGTGAATTACCACTTGTTATTCATAATTATGTAGTATTTAAATTTTTAAATATACACTACTATATATTTTTTAAGTTAGAAATTTGCGGTCGGTGGTTTCAGTAGATAGTACATTGGAGGGTCTGTTCCACTTTCATAGGATTTTAATCTGATCACTTTATCTCATAGATATACAATAATTATAAATATGTGCTTTACCTTATAATACTATGTGTTTATTAAAACATTTTAGAATAATTAATAATAATGCTAACAGTTAAAAATATTTTAATATTTATTGATGATTTATCCATAAAATAAATACCTATATTAAAAATAATAATATTTGAAATAAGAAAACTTTTGAAAAGTAAGGATTTATGTATTACGTTAATAAATTATTTTAATATTGGTACTTATAAAAATACCTGTAAATATTTGATGATACCTACCTAATCATAAATTATACATCATAATGAATAACAATAAAACGTGTTTAGTGTTCACTGCTCAGGCGCGTGCTGTAACGATAATCAGATAACGATAATTACAATCACAACATGCTTACGAAAAAGTTATTTATAGACATAATTTTTGAATTTCTCGTTATTTTGGGAACTAGAAAACCCATAGATATTACTATGCAGTAAATAATAACTAATTTTGTTGCAATTTTTATTACAGTATTACATTATTATCAATTGTTTCATAAAACTATTGTATACTTTTATAGTTCAATGACACGTCTAAAATTTGTAAATACTTGCATGATTATTTTTGAATATTATTAATCCCGATAGTAATAATAATAGATCTATGTTTTTGTTTAGTTCTTATTACCAATTAATGAGAGATATAAATAAAAATAATGCAATTAAAACAATACTGAAATTAACCGTAAAAAACCTTTACAAAAAATGATCGATTCCGGTGAGGTTCCGATTTTTAAATAAATATAAATAAAAGTTTCGGTGGGGTTCCGGTTTTAAAATTAATTTAAATTAGGGTTTTGGTGAAGTTCCGGTTCCCAATATTTAAAAAGTTCCGGTTCTAAAACCGGTTCTTTTAGGTATGATTCTAGTCCCTGGTTTCTAATATCAAAATCGAAAACAAAGAGCCTGATTTTTTATTTATACAGCAACAATGCACAGTGGTCAAAAAATTAAAAAAAAAGGAAAAAATGTTGAAAATGATTATTGGAATTAACTATTTTTAAAAGTTGATTTGTATTCTATATGAGAATGAACATTTAATCTAATAGCTATTAGTTTAATAGAACCACTTTTAGTGAAGATAATACATCGCTTAATGTTTGCGATAACAAGATATAGTATTTTTCGTACACTCACAAAACTCTAAGTACTCATTTCTTCCCGACATTTGTTCGAAGATATTTAATATTTAATCGACATATTTGGTACCAGTGGAAAGCTTATAAGGTAAGGAAAATAAATTTACTAAAATTTATATTTTTATTTACCTAGAACATATTATTTTAATTAGTTAAATTATATTTAAAATACGTTTTTATTGTACATAAAAATCTAAAATAGTCGTAGTTTTTAAAAAAAGTAGCGTGAAGTAGTGTGAGAGCGTAGGTTAAGTATAATTCTATAATTTGTCCTAAATAAGATTTCATAATTTCCAGCTGCCCGTATTTGCCCAATTTTTTATAAATAATTTTTGTTTAGAATTTGTTGAATGAAATGGAGTCAAAATTAACACACCGAGATTTATACTTCAAAATATTAGATTTAAAATCTAACAAAAATTATAAAGTTGAGGCCCTCTATGATTTTGTTCTATGTAAAGTGGATTATGTGAAAGAGCAATCTGAAAATTATCAAAGTGATTTGAAAAAAAAATTGCATATTTTTATGAACGAATTTGATAAACGATGGCAGAAATGCAATAGAACGAAAAATCGGTTTGACACAATTTTTGAAACGTGGCTAAACAAAAAATTTATTTTTTCTGAAGTTTCAAAAAGTTTACCAATGTCCCACGTAGGACGACCAAAGGTGCTTTTTTCTAAAGCGTGTGACAAGACAAAAAGGCATAAAACCCAGACATTGCGTACGTCGAACTCAACAGAAGAACTTGTTTATGCGGCACAGTTAAGTTTAAAAGAAACCGGAAATGTCGATGCTGCTAAATTATTAAAAGAAGCGACGTCTACTACTCCTACTCGTGCTTTGAACATTCAAAGGGCGTATACTGCATTTCAAAATGTTAAACCAGTTCAAATGTGTTCTGAAGAAGATGCATTGGCATTAATTATAGATGCTAAACTCACCAAATCACAGTACACATTAATACGATTACAGGCAAAACAGAGAAATGCAAATATATATCCTGCATACAATAAAATACTCGAAGCGAAGTCCCAATGTTATCCCAAAAAAGACCAAGTATTAATTACAGAAATATCTGCGGAAGCAACTCTGCAATCGTTATTGAACCATACTGTACAACGAATATTTCAGTCTATTGAAAATTTATCAGCATACGAATTTAAAAATAATACAGTTGTTTTGCTTAGTAAGTGGGGATTGGACGGGTCATCAGGGCTGGCCCAATATAAACAAAAATTTAATGATGTCCAGAGTGCGAGTGATAGCAATATTTTTTTGACGTCTTTCGTTCCAATTCAAATTATTATGTATTCAGGTGAATCAAAAGAGGTATTAAAAGAATTTATTTGGAAAAATCCAAGAACATCTTCAACCAAATACTGCCGACCAATTCATATACAATTTCAAAAAGAAACGACCGAATTGATACAAAACGAAGTATCAAATATATCGAATCAAATTCAAAACTTGGTATCTTCAATAGTTAATTTGGGAAATGACGATTTTGTATCAGTAAAACATGAGCTTGTGTTAACTATGATCGATGGAAAAGTATGTAATGCTATATCAGATAATAAGTCGGCACAAAAATGTTATATATGTGGTGCAGGGCCAAAAGATATGAACAATTTAAATACGATAAAACAACGTCCAATTGATCCATCAACACTGTCATTTAGTTTATCATCCTTGCATGCTTGGATAAGGTTTTTTGAATGCCTCATTCATGTTGCGTATCGATTAGGTTTTAAAAAATGGCAAGCACGGGGAGATGACCAAGAAATGTTAAAGAAAAAGAAAAAGGAAATACAAACTAAGTTTAGACAAGAATTGGGTCTGTTGATTGATCAACCTCGTCCTGGAGGAAGTGGCACGACTAATGATGGTAACACGGCCAGACGATTTTTTTCTAATCCAGACGTATCATCTTCTATAACCGGTGTTGATAAAAATATCATAGTACGATTCAAAGTTATACTTGAAGTTATATCATCAGGTGAAAAAATTAAAGGTAATATAAAACAAAATAATGTCATTTAAAATAGTATCTTAGGTATTCTACTAGCTTAATAAAATAATTAATAAATAGGTAATGAATGCATAACCATTTAAAAAATATTAGTTTTCTTTATATTATTTTAGGAGTTGAATTCAATAATTATGCATTTGAAACAGCTCAATTATTCATTAGTAAATATCCATGGTTTTATCTACCAGCATCCGTTCACAAAATTTTGATTCACGGAACACAAATTGTTGAAAATGCCATATTGCCAATCGGTTTATTATCAGAAGAAGCACAGGAAGCTAGGAATAAGGATATGAAGAGGTTTAGGGAAAATAACACAAGAAAAATATCCAGAAAACATACAATGGAAGATTTATTTAATAACTTGCTCATTTCATCAGATCCACTTATTTCGAGTAGAAGAAAAATTAGCAATAAAAAATCAACCACATTATGCGATGAAGCAAAACTGCTTGTATGTATTGTAGGAGAAAATAAAGAGGATTTTTACATTAATGAGGAAAATAGTGAAGACGAATTTATGGAGTACGAATAATTAAATTGAAAACAACTAGCATATTGTGAACATTTGTATATTAAAATGTAGATTAATATATAAAAAACTAATTCGTAATTAATTTACTGTAAATAACAATGAAATAAAATATTAAATACTTTTTATTATTTGCTTAAATCAAAATATAATAAAAATCACCATGAAAATATTTTTTTCCAACTTTTTTTTTTTATGGACCACTGTGCAATGGTATTATGCACTGCTTGTTTTAGACAACTTGAAGCCCCGTCATACCAGTTACACTAATACGAAATAGACGCCAACAACCCATCACGCTTTCTGTTTTCATTTCTTCTTAGGTTTTTCTTTTTTTCCTTTCTTTTTCACTCTCTTTCTTTAACAATTACGTTTTGTAATACGATCGATTGGCATTCTTCGAATAAAAAAAAAAAAAAAAAAATAAAAAAAAAACCATTATGTACATACGATGCGCGTTAATAATGAACAGGTACCGCAAAAGCCACGTGTAAGCACTTGAAATATATTAAAATCCGGGTACAACACACAAGCGTATGAACATTCGAACATTCAATTTTCAAAACGATCTCTGTCGTCCGCATCAGATAAGACTTTGTCACAGAACGAGTTGAAAAACGTTTTCACGTGGCGGTGATCCCCCCCCCTCTCACGCACAAACCTTTGTGAGGTAAGTTTTTAAAGACCTTCCCCGGGAAAAATCGAAATCGTGGTACCTAACGTATTGTGCAGTTCGACACTGACAAAATCTATTCAACATTGGTCACAGCGGCAGCGGAAAACGTTAGCCTTAATTCCCTTGGGACGAAATTTATTTTTTTTCTCTCCGAACACACACAGCCTACACCGTACACTCACACACGTGGCGTGAATTTGAGACCACGGCGGGTAGATTCGACGTTTTCACGGGACCGAAGTTATCACTCCTTAGCAATTGGCCTGCGGATCACCTGCGAAGGTCCGTTGTTCGTGCCCATCGCGTTAATAGTTCGAACGCGTCATCACGGTCCATTTACGTGCACAGGGTCCATAGATTCTCTATGCCTTTCTCGATATCGTATCGATCACTAAACGATGACCCCGGGTAGAGTTCCGTATTGTACGCACTCGTATCGCCAACGTGATTTTAGTATTTGTTTATTTTTACCGACTGCGAACTTTCGGCGAATGAATTTATCGAAACGTACCGTTTAGACCAGTGGTACCACATGTAACCCACGAAGGTAATCAATGAGGCCCGTTACAATTTTTTTTTTTTTTTTTTTTAAATGAAACAAAATATAAAAAAAATTTAAAAATTAATCATATAATAAATATTTTTCTAAAATGTAATAATTTGATTTTCGGGCATTTTCAAATAAATTTCACGATATACTTGAAAGAGCGTACTGATCAAATTAATGTATACCCACAGCGTGCACCTTGATCTATAATCTTTTCAGTTGTCAATAAAATATTTGAAAATAAATTCAATATGTACCTACTTGTACATTGTATACCTACTATGTGTAACAAAATAACATTATTGGATTAATATTGATATTATTCGAACTTTTATACTTGGTGGTCAACTTTAAGATAATTGTTTAAGAAAGTGGCCCACCGAGGAAAAAAAATAGGACATCACTGGTATAGATATACTGGTATAGATAGCCGGGATACCGTTCCGATGCTGAGTCGGTCATTCCGTGTCGTACTACATTGTTTTCTTGTTCGTATGCGCATACATTTCGAACGAAAAAACGCGGAGCCTCTGTTTTTTATAGTTTTCCGCGTTGTACGTAGGGAGTTTGATGGTATATTATGCAGTTTCGACGTTTCGTTGCATTTGCATAAAGACGAAAAACAGCAATCGAAAACGCTCTCCGACTGAAATAAATTTTTCATTTTACAACAGCAACTTCGAAATGATATACATACTATCGCGTTCGGTAACCGCAGTTACGCGTAGTCCGATACATTATACAATATGTTTTGATACGATACGTTTTGAATTTTGCTTAACGTGTAATTGACGCAACAGAAACGAAAACACATTGAAACGTAAAAGTGTACATGTAACATCCCGTTTCGCAGTGACTTGTTCCGGGAATGTCTATGACATAATGTTAGAAAAGTTTTATGCTGTTTTATTAATTGATCGTATTTTAATTTTTGCCATTTACATTTAATTATAACCGCAACACGGACATAATTGTTGAGTTTGGTATTTAACGCACCGGTGTAAGAATATTTCTTTTTTTTTTTTTTATTGTGCTCACGATAAACGAGCGAAAAAACCCAAAACTTCGAAACTATAATTCTACTGAAAAAAAACCAATAAGCGTTTCCATTCAAAGCATGTATAAAATACTAAATTTTCACTGTATAGAATAAATGATTTCTGGTCGCATTAAAATCAGGATCCGGAAAAAAAGAAATCAGAAATTTAATACATAACAACAAAACTAAAATTAAATTAATCTTATTGACCGGCGGGTATTAAACTTCAAATATGAATATCTGACTCAACTTCATTTTTATAACTAAAAGAAACACATTTTTATTATTATTTAATTTAAAAATATTATATGGAATGTTTTTCATTTAAACCCTACAGACGTTTTTGAACCGCCCATACGAAGAAAAAACAAATAAGAACATTTAATATTTGTTCACATTTTATTGATTCTTAATTAAACAGAAATCTGCATGAGTTGTCCAAATTTAATTTGTTTTATACACAAATAAAATTATAAGACATAATTGGTATAAATAATTATGTACTGATCTGTAATTAATTTGTTTTCGCATATGATACTTGTGAAGAATGTTTTAAAATTTGAATTTTTTATTTAATTAAAATGGAAACAAAATCTGAATTTTATCTTTTAGTTAAAAAATAGTTCTCTGAAAAACGAGAAGATAATCCATTTTATTTATCAAGTGAAAAATATCTTAACATAATTAATGAATGGCAAGAAATCTTGTCATTAGGTTTGATATGTTTATTAAATTAAAAATAATTTGTAATCACTAACTAATTTGTAATTGTGTCTTACTCTATTTATTTTTTTTTTTAATGATATTTTGATGGTTCAAAATTTATACATTAGCCAACATACATGGATAATGGATAATATCGACTTTAGCCAAATTTTAACAATATTCGTAGTATATATAAGACTTAATTTTTCAACCAGGATATAATATGTTGATTTTTATTAATTTATTTGATGAGACAATCTTGTATATATATGTTCAAAGTATTATGTCTGTAACAGGAGAAGAACGACGATGCCTATCGTAATACAGTTGTTGAAAAACAAAAGAAACGGTGTACACAATTATTATTATCCGTATCATGCGATACCAGACGATAGGAACAAACACTCATTATAATAAACTAAATATATTCAAGATCCGTTCATATAGACTTAACGTCATGTATACTCGTGGTTAATACCGTATTTCATAGTTGAAAAATACGTTTCAAGAACATGCCGACAACAGCGAAAATTCAAATATTGTTTTCATATCGTTTTGCGCGAATAAAACGCACGTGTAATATTTTAGTCGTACGTGATGAGTTTCATATTACGCGATACACATAGTATGAAATGGGTGTTCAATATTAATTATTAAATTAAGCACGTAAAATAATTACTAGTGAAATTGTTAAAACAATTGTTTTTACTTTTTAACGATGGCAGGGAAAACTATAAAACGCACTCGGTGATGGTAAATACTGCTACGGCACGAAAAGGTTGTGATACCTTTTTTATTTTTTCACATTTACTATGGAAAAATTAAAAAAGGTTAAATTATAATGAATAATGATAATAATGATACGTTATCGGTGTTGTTCTAGTCGGCCGACGGTGTTTTCTTGCACGACAAATGACAATAATAATAGTATAATAGTTTTAACAATACGGATCACGACTGGTTTGAGATGATTCACATTAACTATTTTACCTAAATTAGTGTACTCGAAATTATCGCTAGTGTATTAATGGGTATCATTATATTACCAGTATCGTATAATTAAGTTTTTCCCTAAGAATAATTTAATAGGTACCTATTGAACACGCTTCATAGTACATGGTATTCTTCATATCTGATATTATATGAAGTCATGTGACCATTTAAATGAAATAAAATTCAACAGTACTATACTTGACATAGAGAGAGAAAGAGAAACGAGTTGGAACCATCGCAGACATAAGATTTGTTCGTACGAATAAATACGCATAATGCTGCGGTCGCAAGAAAACTGTAGATATAATATCAATATGTATTGTCGGCTTTTAAGTTACGGACAACTGAGGAAATCGCTAGTACACATAACTATAGCGTCGGTAATGTTCTCATGAAAAAACTACAATCACATGGTGGGGCAACCGAAGGAAATATAATAACATACGGGCATAATTGAATCCAACCCTAAACGATTGTTGAATATATTTTTTCCTAACGGTTTAATATACGATTCGTTTGTAGTAAAATAATGAAACGAAATCACTGAATAATATTACTGTATTTCATTGAATTTATTTCCAAAACGGATAGTTAAAAATATAATTCATAAATGTACTTTTTTATTTATAATATTATTTTAGTTATCCAATAGTAATTAAGAGTTTCTGCATTGACTTACAAGCTAAGTTATTTGCTATATTGTCGTTTAAGTTTGGGAAGTTTACAAAATATAAAATTCGTCTTAAAATAAACAACGAATATACGATACTTGTTGACGTTTAGATATTGCTTAATAGATGACAATTTCTCATTTGATCGCAGAATTCTGTGAGTACTGTTTAAAGGGAAATATTAATGTTTAAATCGTTTTTTCGCTGAGAAAAATGAACGTGTGCGGGTGTAACTCAAATAATTAAATAACTCTTACCAAACCGTGACTTGAGAACATTTTTGTTATACGTATACTTTTCATTCTTATACAACTTAAAGGTAAACTTATCTAGGAGTATGACTGTGTGTATATGTAAAAATGTGCGTTTTTGTGTTAAGTGTAAAGCATTGTCTTATTTACACCTCCTTAAGTATTTCATGTAGTGTTTTTAGGATTACATCAGTGACGGATAGGGAATTTGGCACGGTGCGCTGACGCTTAATTTATTAAGTTTTCACGTTTCTTTTAACTTAATTGATTTGATTTTACTATTAAATACAAGTATATTTTTACAATTACTTTCAGTCTACGTTTTGTGTATTATTTATGTGTGTTATTGAGTTTTTTTTTCTTTTTTTTAATGCTCCAGTCTAAGCTTTTATTTATTTATTTATTTTTATATATAAACTATTTGTTTATTTATTTATATATTTTTAAATTCAGTTGGCACAATTCCATACATTCCGTAGTTTCAATAGGATGTGGTATTTTAAATATCTTTTGTTACAATTAAACGTCACAAATGCATGTTTTCTATGCAGTTTAAAATACATCTATCAGTATAAAAAATGTTATCTGGCGTAACGATTAGCGAATTCGTTGAATTAAATTCCAAAAATCGGTCTTTAAAATCAGTGCTGAATGATTTATTATCAATATTTAATAATAAAATATAATACAATATAGTTTGGGTATAAATTGGATATATTTTTATTGTGATGGGGAAATCGATGATTGAATTATTTTTAATCATTTGATCAGGATTATAGTACTCTGTACTTTATTATAATTATTTTATTTTTTAGATAAATTAACCGTATTGGACACTTAGAAAAGGGTGTTTTTTCAAATTTGACTCGTAATAGGATATTTAAAACAATTTTAAAAATGTTTAAAGAGTTAAATCATAATTATTTTAGTCTTAAAATATAAATCAAAAACTAGAAACGGTTAAAAGTATTGAAAAAAAATTAAATTGAAATACATTCATAACATACTTATTATATTGTAAAAGTAAATTTATCAATAAATCAATAAATTAATTGATAAATAAATAATAAGGAAGTCTTTTAATGACGTATAAATATAACTCAATGAAGGTAAATGAAAAATAATGTTTAATATCAAATAGTTGCATAAACATAATTATTCTGTAATACAGGTATATTTGGTGTCTGCATTGATAATAAAGTACTTGTATATTCTGATTGGTCATACGTAGAACTGGCATAAAAAAATTGATTCTTAAAAGCTCACTGGTTTCAAAAACCAATTTATATCATTTACGACATATTTATAATTTAGATTTTAAATTTAAAAGATTTCTTTTGGTATTATTCAATACTGATTCATTTTTTCTAATCTTAAAAGGTTTCAATATAGTCATTGTGAAATATAGACAAAATATTTACTTACTAATTTTTGTATGTTAACCATGTATATTGTAACACTAATTATTGATTATAAGCGACGGTGATTAAAAGAAAACTCTTTTAATTATGCGTTAATTGCTAGAGTATATTTTTTTTCAGTTTTATATAAATATCTTTGAATAATTATTTTCAGTCAAGTAAAAGATAATATTATTCTTAAGTATAAATTTTGAATTAAACATAAAGTAATTTTTACTCAGATTTAATCAATATTCTAATATACTTTACACATCTATGATGCGATTTATGTTGTGCTCTTTTCTTTTTATATCCATACCTAGTAGTATTCGAATTATTTATTGTTAATCTTAACTCATCAAGTATAAACCTTTTTTTTTTTTTTTTTATTTTATTAATTATTTACAATCTATACAAGACAATTAAGTATAACAAGTAAATTTGGTGAAGGTTAATAAGTGACAGAAGGTAGCATTAATGGGCAGGCACTCAGCAGTGCCACCCGACCGGGTACTTATGGAATTATTTAGCTTAGTTGGTCGCGGGGCCATTGTCTTTTAAGTCTTCTACGAACGTTACCAGGCAGAGAGATGGAGGATAGTTGTTTGATCAATGGATTACTGTGAGAGCTTAAGTTGGCGTAAATTTATGGTAAGATAATTTTGCAAATTGGTTAAGGGTAGATATTTTAAGATCTTTATGTAGATTTTTATTTGTGAAATACCAAGGCGATGATGTTACTAAGGAATGCCTGAAACGTTATGGTATTGGATGACTTTGCAGAATCCCATAACTGGATACCATATGTCCAAACTTGTCGGATTATTGACTTGTATATGGTTATTTTATTGGATAGAGAAAGTTAGGTTAAGCGAAGAGGGGGAGAAGCTTGTTTTAACCGAAGTACGGATTTGGTTGCCTTCCATAGAGAGCAGTTGGTTGTAGTGAGAGCTTCAACGTATGAGTTATAAGTTATATTTTTATGCTTACGAATTACTTTTTTAAGTTTGTTGCTTAATTGATTAAATTTAATCTTATCGTTGGGGTACTTAGATTTTTACCAGTTGGCTCTAGCCTTACGTTTTTCTGCAAGTAAGACTTGGATGTGATGGGGTATTTTATTATGCATGGTGTGGTTAGTTTTTGAAATGGAGGCAGTCAAAGAGGCATTCTGTATTGATGAGGACAGTGATTCCAGCGCTACATCGATTTCATCTGTTGTTTTTAAAGAAATCTTTAGATTGATGTTGTCGTTTAAGATACTTTTAAAAATTGACCAGTTCATTCGATCGGGAGTAAGTGTTTCCCTTTTTGGTATGCTGGGGTTTAGCCCAATTTCAAGTAAGATTGGTGTTTGATCAGAGGATAGGTCATGAAGTTTGCTTATAATGCTATGAATATTGCTAGGCAACTTATAAACAAAAAAGTCCAGAATGCCGGGTAGCCTGTTGTTAAAGGATGGCCAGTAAGTAGACTTAGGGGGGCCTAATGCTAATAAGTTGTTATTGGTAATGCTGTGGAAAAATGCCCATCCTCTAGTGTTGCGAGAGCGGTTCCCCCATTTAGGGTTCTTAGAATTAAAATCTCCGCCTGAAACAAAACGGTGACTTAAGGTTGAGAAATAATCAGAAAATAGGTTTACAGTAATGCCAAGACCAGGAGGGCTATATATAGCAGATGTATTTATAGGTATATTATTTTGTGATAAAATTGAAACCCCGAAGGCTTGAATGTGCGGGAAAATATAAGAGAGTAGAGGGTAATGAGATGAATTGGATTTGATATATAATGCAGCGCCCACGTGAGATGTTCCGTCAGGATAACAGGCGAAATAAGCTTTGTACTCATGGATGTTGATACAGGAGTTCGAGGTAAAATGAGTCTCATATATTAGTGCTATGTTAATATTTTTGTCTTGAAGTAGGAAAAGAAATTCATCTTTATGTTGTTTGAGTCCATTAGCATTCCAGGTAAGTATAAGTAGCGAAGAGTTTGCTGTGTTATTATTAGTCATTTTTAGAGATTATTTTGTTGATAAGAGTAGTAAGAAGACATATAAGTGATGTTATGAGTAATTGAAAATTTTTCAAGAAAGATGATATTTGGGTGGTTAATGGATTTTCAGGAGGATAAGAGTTTTGGTTATTTTGGGAAGGTGAGGATTTAGCAGCGTCAGAGTATGTATTGGGTCGGTTAGTGGTAGTGCTGAGAGACTTACCCGTTAATTTTTAAGTTATTGGTGAATCTTGAGATGGTGGTGTATCTTGAGATGATGATAAATCTTGGACGAAGTTGTTCGGTTGATTGGAATTGGTGTAAGTTGGTGGCTCAGTGGCTGGGGACTTCATGTAACGTTTATCTGAAATGTTAGTGGTTCTTGATCTTTGAAGTTGCTTATGGACCCTACATCCTTTGTAGTTCGATGGATGTCCCTCTTCGCAAAAGACACAGATAGCTGGTAGGTCTTTACTTTTCTCACACATGTCAGAGAGGTGATCTTGTTCACAACAGACGCACTTCGGTTTGCGGTTACAATATGATCGAGTGTGTACATAGTTCTGACAGCGGTAACATTGGAGGAGATCTCGTCTCGTATGGGGATTTTCTATCTTGATTTTTGAATAGCATAGTGTTTCATGTTTAAATATGTTGGGATTATTAATTTCGAGATTGAGGTCTATGAAAAAAAGTGGTAGTGGATCATTAGATTGCCTCTTTTTTATGTTTGTTACATTTCTTACGGAGTAACCAAGTTCAGTTAGTTCTTGGGAGATGTGGTCGATAGAGGTTGAGTGGTGAAGATTTTTTAAAATAACACGGTATGGTTTGTTTCCTTTAGCTTGGTATGAGTGGTATTCTACCGAACTATCGTTCAGTAATTTGATTATTTGGCGAAAGGAACTGAATGAGTATAATGATAGTTTGATGTTTTTGAATGGAGATTTGCATAAAAAATTTTTCTCACCAATAATATATTTTATTTTATTACAGAATTTGATGTAATCAATATTTGATGTGATAAATATTGGTGGTGATGATGGTAATGGTGAAGCTAGTTCGGTGTTTATTTCGTTGGTTTCATAGTTTCGTCGTCGACTTTTAAGACTTCGTAACGGTTTGGAATGAAAAAGGAGTTGTTTGATTTGTTCACTTTTGGCTTAGGAGACGTACCTGAAGAAGTCAAGTGCTTGTTTTGAACAGTCCATCCGGCTTTGTTTGAATTTATGGCGATTTTGATTTTAGGCACGGTGACATTTAACACACTCTGTATAATTGTACGAGCGTCGGGCGGTTTATTTTTAGTTTCTGATTAGATGGCATTGGGCCGCTATCGGTTATCAACTGTCCAAGGGTCACCGAATGAACGGTGCTTTGTAATTAGATTGTTAACTAAAAATAATTTATTATATTACTTTTTAGTCTTGATACGGTCGAAGGTGATAATGAGAACAATTGTCGAGCATATGTTGGGGTGATGTTTTTTTGAATTTATTTTTTTACTGCAAGTTAGAACGAAATCCATTGAGTTTAGAGATAGTTGTTAGCGAATTATTTGGGAGCGAATTATACACGTGTGTTTAATAATGATACCCGTGCAAGTGTGTGAAGTATTATGTATAATGTTATTTTGCTTATAAACTCTACTGAATATTTTTTTTATATTTTAATTTTTTTATATCTTATATTCGTCCATTAAAACGTCAATTTTCATTCATTAAAGTCAATTCTGTAATACTGCTCGTTAAATCCCGTATGTTTTTCGTCGTAAACAACACTACATACCGCACGGGGTTGCGGATGGGATCACGGGCTCTTCAGTACTTCGGATAAAGTTCAATGATCCATTACAAAAGTTGATCGAGTTTGGGTAAAGACATATGAAAATATGATATCTAGACGATATAATATATATCGTATTTATATAATAAATACAATAATGTAAATATATCTAGATCAATGAATAATGATGGGAAAACCACGGTTAATTCAACAACATTTTAAATCGTCATTGTCGTACTAATATAAGCAGCAGTGTGACTTTTGACCGAGTCGTTGAACTGTGCGTCGCATCTTCGATCATAATAATATTGTGTTATAATAATATATAATATATGTCAATATTTGCATGTTGCGTAGGCATGAGAGGAGTGGTACAAAAAGACCTTAAGTTCCGTCCAGACGTCTTGCAACAAGCATGTTCATTGCGTGTTCGATTCCATTTGACTGTTTCCGATCTTGTTGGACCAGTTTACGGGTTTTTTACATTTTCGTGTGTTCATCACATTTGTGAAAAATTCATTACAACTATATGCTGTTGATATTATGACCGTACAAAGGAAATTGATACTCCATCAGAATTAAAGACTTTTTCTCTAAAATTGTTCTACTGAGCATATCTGTTTCACGTATGCTTTAGAACATGGACATACGTTTCTTGTATGAATACGGTCTTGAAGTGCTTGTTTTTAAAATAAATGTTTACTTGTTTTATTGAAGAATTCGTGTGCTCGTAAATATATTCTGTATAACACCAATTATTTTTGTGTAATAACAAGGATGCAATTGTTTTGTGTTTAATATAATTTATACTTCAATGTTCACAGAAGTAAATGTCGGATAAGACCAAGAAAATGGTTTTTAATTATTAAAATCAAAATCGTTTTTTATCGAATATTTTATATTTTGAACAATTAGTTTCAATTATTCCAATTAATATATATGCAGTAAAATGTGATTTCAATATTTTTAAAAATATTCAGTAAAATAGTTAGATTTTCTATATTTTTACTTTTTAATTAAGGTCCTTTTTTGATATTTGATGGTCCATAAATGGTTTTATGTCCATGTATCTAACTAAACTGTGAAAACTAAGGAATATATACTGTTCATAAAATATGTAGTCAATAAATTTCAAAATCAAAATTATAACAATGTGTACGAAAGAAATGTAAAGTAAAAATAGATGTTCTTCGAAATGTTTTGTATTGCCCTTGAGTAATGCTTATGTTTCAATAAAGCTTTGTTCGTTTGCTATTGATCTTTTCATTTTTAATTATTTTACTAGAGAAATATATCTTACAAAACCTATCGACCTAAGTATAAAGTTTCATTTTAACGTTATAATTCAGAAACGTACAAACTGTGTTACTGCACAGATGCGAGTCTTGTCTGTACGTATACATGTGCGCACGGACTATGTCTACGCACATAAAAATATGGCTTTTGAAGTTCGTAGACTCATAACCGGTATAATTGCCACAGCGAGTTCTTCTATGGGTAATTTTTTATTTTTATTCCCTGCCATCCCGAAAAAACCGTGTGCCAGATGTTCTTCGGTCGTGAAACGAATCGTTACTCTCTTTGAATCGTAAAAGCCAAAAAAATATAGCTGTTCGGTTAAAGTTTGAACGGTTGGCAACCAACCGTTCACGTTTAGAAATAATAAGATTAAACTGTTGATGTTAGTTTATGGTCTAACATTAGGTTTTATTATTATTAGTTTTTTCCCTACCTCCCATGAGTGCATTGTAGTTAGTCATCGTAAAACATCGCTATCGTGTATACGCTGAACTCGGAACTACATAAATATATACCCGAGTTTACGTGTCGAAAATAATGTACAAATATAAATCGAAAAATGCACGGTTTAAGATTTTACTCTAAAACGAATAAAGCGAAGAATTAATATTCAGAATCGAGAGAGGGAAGAGTGAAATTATATGGCCGATGATCGATGTAGTTGCGTATGACACACGTGACGATTAATGAACGAAAATGTGTATGAAAGGAAAAATAATAACGCGGAAAACTGAGACCTCCTCTCTCGGTACAACAAGTATCGATACAACGCGATTCAATAGATCCAATAAATGTGTATTGAATCCAGATACCTTAATATTATTATGGTTATATGTAATATCTAAAAATATATTTCTTTAATAGCTTACATCAAAATTAATTATATTCATGACATCAGATGAAAATTTCAAATAATCAACGTATATCAACGTTAAATTATATATAAATAATATAAATATATAAATATATATTATAAATTTTAACCGATATCATATGCATGATACATATATTTGTTTTTTACATTGGAACAAAGTCTTTACAATTAAGTATTTATACGCACTTGAATATAAGTACTTTGAACGGATAACACTGAAGTGGGTTAAAATTTATTTATCGACACACAGTTTTTGTCACGGTCAACTATATTTGTAAAACCGAAAAGTGAAAACCTACAAATGCATCTATAAATAATGTGGTCGATTAATACGTGAAAACGGTATTTTAAAGTAAATAAAATTCAATCCGTGAACGTTCATTGCACCTCGATAAATGGATTCTGATCGATCGTAAGGTATTTAATAATATAAGACTATCAAATTCACAAAACAATTAAGGATAAATTTTAACAAAAAAATGTTTTCATGTTACTCTACAATACAAAAATAACAAATTAATCTGTTAAAATCGTCAAATCACAGTATGCTCACCGAACTAAATAATTGCTTTAACACACACACACACACACACACCCAAATCTGCATGGAAATGTAATGTATGTAATATAACTATTCTTTTTTTTAAAAAAATAAACATCTGATGATGTGTGAATGTGTGACGCGTGCGTCCATTACGGAGCGAATGAAAAATAATATTTCGTTACGAGAACGACGCAATTAATCAACACCATTATTAAAGTTGTGGCCGTATGCCGTATGCCGTGGAGCGCCGCCGAGTAATCACATTTATTTTAATATCAAATGCACAACAGGTACACACTACAAGATGGGTGATTTCAAAACGGATTTCCAATGACTTCGCCGGCCCGTGTGTCTTGTTGGGATTGGGTGGTAAATTCATGAAAACGTATTGCATCACATAACGGGATCAAAGTCGTGCGATATGCGTACTACACATCATATTGTATTTCAAAAAGATATATTTACCTTTGATGTGTTCGTTTTGTATTTGAGTGCAATCAATACGACCGCTGCAGTTTCACAGGCCGTGATATTTTTGAAAACATTCGACACATAGTCGATCGATATTTCAACGTACCAAAAACGATATAGTACCCCTTAGGTTATTTTATCACGAGTATACATGTGTCTGTATATTTTAGTCGTTTTCGAACATCCAGTCGACGTAAGACACGATATGACCTGATGACGTAAGAACTTCACAAGTGCATGCGTTGTTAGAAAACCGTCCGTCCGGAGCACCCGTGATTATTTAAATATCGTTTTTAGGTATCCGTTTCACGTGAAATGCATCTTCGTCAAACGGAAATCGCGTGTGTTTGTGCGACTACCACCATCCTGAAGTGACGAAACGACTTCCCAATGTCGGCATTGCACTAAGTCTTATTGTAATTATTTCACACATAGCTTCTGTGTTTTGATGAATATAGACGTCGACGAAAACGAATGACATGTTTCATCAAGACCAAATGCGTTTCTTCGATTTGATGTGTACGTTAAGCCGTGCTCGCACTGTACCGTTCCGTGTATCATACTGTACCGTGTACAAAAAGGATCCAATGCGCTAATACGTTCTATATACCTATTTGTCGAATATCGGTCGAAAATAGTTATAATTTTGTTTGATAACAGAATCTACTACATCCAATAACCACACGTTTAAATTCAGATTTAACTCAAATTATGATTACTTTGATTACGTGTAATCCACTTCAAATATATATATCATAACAAGTATAGCTAAACGTAACCCAATGGTTGAGCCAATCAAAAACATGGTAATGTATAGAGTGTAACTAACACATCGAGTACATTATTATGTTCTACTCGAAAAAAAAAGAAAAGAAAAATGTTTCAATGATTTTAACTATTCTTAGGTACGTTTGACAAAAAGTTATCAGAACATGGATACAAGATCAGAAAATGAAAATGGCAACAAAAATTAACAAGACTAAAATAAGATAATTTGATAAATAGAGGACTGTATAATAAATAATTTTAAACACTAAAACATATATCGGGATGGAAGGGCACTTATACCTAGATGAAAAATCAAAATTACAAATTTCAAAACTTAAAACTATAACTATTACAAATTAATATTACCAGATAGATCCTGAGCAGACTTCGCGATAGTAAATGTCTTTTCCGGTGATGAAGCCAAGGTATCGATAACGGCGAGGGGCGCACACACGACGACAATAAATATATTTTTCCGACGACTAACGAAAAAAAAATACAATAAAACACGACGACGAAGAGCGTATTTTTATAAATTTTTGTATCGACCTATGCGTAATAATATACGAACGAAAAAAAAAACATGCGATTGATAGCGCACTTTGATAAATATCGTTAATTAACAACGACGCGACACGGTGGTTACAAGCGTGACCGATAAAGGTGAACTAATGACAGCGGTGCAGGTTCATTAGTTCACACTCCCAGCTCCACGAAATAGAAAATGGCGTATCCGACAGCTGTACATGTACGTGTGTGTTAGTATTCATATTGTTCAACGTCATAAACGATCGGGTTTTCATTTGTTCCAAAAATGTCCGCTGTCCCGGAAAGAGCATTGCAAGCATCGAATCGGTCGACTGTATGCAGATGTGTAAAACGCACCTAATAGACATCGATGACTAGGAAATCAATGACTGGGAAATCGATAGACGGTGAAGAACGCCTCGGTCTGTCATTACCTGAACGCGCGTGCAGTGCACAAAATACCGATTTTTCCAAACGGAATTTTACCACGTCCGGGGGGCCGTACAATATCCAAATGTCCGTGTTGCGTATACAATATTGGCGTTACGACGAGACGTTCGCGGAGTGCGGGGTCCACGCGTGGGCGTAGTGTTTGGAATTCTCGTCACCGCCGCCATGTACAACAGCCGTAAATAAATGGGCGCGAAACGCTTCTCCGCACGACAACGGGACCGCGAACAGGCGTCTGAAAATTCGCACCGTTCGAGGTCGTGAAAAAAAAATAAAAATCTAGTGTGTGTTCTCATACACACCGACTTTTACATCATCAAGGATCGAACACGTGCGAGATCCGAAGTACGGCGTCGTCGAAATTGACAATCAATACGGTCGGGAGAAATTATTTTCGGTAAGACTTGGCGGAGAGCAAACGGTTCTACAATGTGTACGAGGATGAAGCTGGGCTAAACGCATTCTATGACTTAACGTTATTAACGTTCGTTTCCTATTCATATGTTAACGACTATCGTCGATGACGGTCCTTGTACAAATCGTCACGGACAAAAATCACATAATTTCTACGATACATTTCAAACCGATTTTTGTAGGCTCATGTTACGCGGTACGTCACTGGTTACGGACGTTTCTTTGAAGTACATTCATGGAATATCGAAAACCTTGGATAAGATCCCACGGAGACAGACATTTGCGGATTAGATGAAATTTAAGAGCTGGATCCACACGATTTGAACGAATGCATCAACACACACGTAAGTAACGTTTAGGTTGGAAAGTCTTAAGAATTATGGGGGGGGGGGTTGGGTGGGGGGGGAAGGTTTTAGGGGTTGGGGGGGGGGGGGTTGAGTGGTAAGTGCAGTATAAATGGTGTGTTGAATTCATGCACAACATATACTTCAGGACCTACCCACTCATATCTTTCTCATGCACACCGTGCTTGAATTTTTTTTAATCGTAGAAAACTTAAGACTATTAAAGATTGAAGTGCCTACCTACTTATATTTTACTAACTCAAACTTAGAATCAGCAAATTCTAATAGACTTTTCTCTCTCTAATGATTTAATTGACTTATACTAATTAACTAGAAGTATAGAACATTTTTTTTTTTTTGTCATTTTTATCGACTATCGTGAATGTCTGTTTCATATTGGTAATTTGATAAAAATTGAAAATTTTCTAAGTACATTTTCATCAAAAATTCTTCCATACTTAAATTCAGCTATACAAACACCCACCCACCCATAAAATGTTTACCATGACACCAGGGCATCAAAAAAACCCCTTTACCATATCGCAGTGGATCTCCGGTGTAAGAAGTAAACATGGATGTGGGCTTCCGCCCGGGGCCGAATACGTGATACTTCACGTTCCGATGACGAACAAAAGACAAAATAACAAAAAACAACATTGTTTTATATACACGTTGTGGTTGGTAGGCGTGAGACATGACAGGGTCGAATGACAGAAAAAATGTCATTTCCGTCGGTCAACAACATGCGATAATATACTCATGTTTATGAATTTACAAGAATAAAGTATAATGCAATGAATGGTTTCTAAATCTTGTTAAAACATTCTTAAATAAATTTTGTACGTAACAAACTATAACAAACGTAATAAAACCAGTTTATGTATTTTTGAATATAATTCGATATATTTTAAATGTAATACGTATAACAACATTTTTATACTTCTTATTCCATATCTTAATTTTGGAATGTATTCAAAGCAGGGGTTTGCACCCGAATTAACCCGAACCCGTAACACCTCTAAAAACCCATATAACCCGAATGATTTTTTTTTTAAAACATCCGAATTAACTAGAACCCGAATATAATATTGGTTTTAACCTGAAACCCGAAAATTTTTTTATTTTACAATCTTTATGTGACATATCATTTTGTATGTATTTTTTGTGGTTATTTCAATTTTGTCATTAATTGTTTAATAGTAAAATTATTATTTACAGGAATAATTTCACAAATAATACACAAAATTGTTAATAAATCTAAATTTATCTAAATATTATCATATTGACATGTATGCATGAATGGTATGGTATATTGAATGTTAGAGTGTAAACAACTGGGATACTATTTTTAAAATTATCCCAAGCGGATACATCGTATTATTATAATTTAATAAGTAATAGGTCTGCTATGAATCACCGAGTCGTTATTTATAGCAATACTGTAAGTCTGAAATAGAATTGATGTCTCGCGTACGATTACCTAAATTATTGTTCACGTTATTCGTATTTATTCAGTGTATGGCATGTAGTACACATGTCTATGGCGGGAATTGTCAATTTTTGTTGGTGTAATAATTTCATCATAATATTCATAAGTATAAATTATTATTTTTGTTTTACGCTATGTCTTAGCTAGTGAGTTTTTACTGTGTGCACGCACCACAAACCATAAGGGGAAATTTGGTGAAATTTGTGGGGAGCTGAGGATTATTTGCTTATTACACCTATAGATACCACTGTGCGCAATTATTTATTTCAACAAGGCAATTTACGAACTTTGACAATTTGAAATTTTTAATGAACAATTTAAACAAAAAAACAATTAGGTGCCTTATGTTAAACATTTTTGGAGTAGCTATTCTAACCAAAAACTATTAATTAAATTAAATAACCTATACGAGTATTATTACATATTATTAATAATACATTAATTGCGATCGTTCCGAGTTACATGACAAGAAGTTTGTAAAATCTTACGAATTTAATTTAATTTTTATCACAAAATATTTTTTTTTTAATTCAGTTATTTAAAATGCATTTTACAATTATAATAATCATTGTATTTTTAGTCACTTAACAATTTTTAAGGCTAGGGGGGGCTGAGACCTGTAATTTATATTTCTGGAGGGCTTAGTCCCTTCAAGCCCCTCCCCAATTTCCGCCAATGCCATAAACATAAACGCAGAATACATAATAGTTTGTTTTTTTGTCGCATGCGATATGCCCGCACTAACTAGGAGTATGACATAGTGTTAGTATTTTTAATTTTAATAGATATTATAATTCTTAAGCTTCATACAAATATAAAATAACTCCCTTTTCCTCTAAAATAAATCGTAGTTACACCATTGCTTGAAATTAACATAATGATAGTTCGGTCTAAAAAACTGTTGCACAGTTGTATAAGACATTGATATTTTATTACATAGGCAAGTAACAAAAACAAAATATTTCATTAGTAGAGAGGGGCTCAGCCTCCCCACCACCCTCCACCAATAAAAAATATTTTTCCTTGACTACTTAACACCCATATTAACCAATATTAACCCGAATAATAACGGTTATTAACACCCAAACGTTTGTTTGAATGTTGTATTGCGGTGTTTAAACACCGGAATATATTCAGCATCCGAAACCCAAAAACCGGAAAAATTATTCGGGTGAAAAATATTCAAAGAGTATATTTTAGTCGTATTTTATATTGTCTTTGAAAAGATTGATAAAATATTTTTAGAACATGTGCATTGATTTACAGTAGAAACAATATATGAATAATGACCTTAATGGTATCGTCAAAACTTCTGTATCTAAGACTTAGAGCCAAAATATGATGCAATAATGCAATTTTGAAATTATATATACTAATTTGCATCTGTTATTACGTTTATTTGATGACTATACGGCTGCTATGAGGATTATTTTTGATTATAAATATTTTATCCACAACAATTGTGTTACTTATATCGAAGATAACAAAAAAATCAATAATATTAATTGTGTCCTTTTTATACGGCAAAAAATCTTATAGCACATTGATTAATTTCAATGCTGTGAAAATTGTATTGAATTATAGTACGAGTATATGGCTCTGAAAAACGAATTATAAAAACAGGTTATGAAAAGCTAGAGAAAAAATACAGTATAATTGTTATGCATAACAACTACATTTATATACTTTTTAATACAATATAAGTTTAATTTTAAAATGAATATATTATACATAGGTAATATTTATTTTTTTTATATGCATAGGTATATTGGTTATACTACATAACCAATTTTGACTGGTTCCTTAAATGTCATTCTATCGTGCGTGTTAATTTACTAATATTAACAGTCACATAGTAAAATGAGTTAAAAAACTTGTGTGTAGGTATACAAAACAATTAAGTTTATACAAAAGAAAATAAAAAACTTTGAACGCCTTTTCTTCTTCATCCCCTGGCATATTCTCAATAATGGTGTGTGCATTTATCTTTTTTGATTATTTCCCAATTTTGCAACTGCATGCAACTTAATTGGATAAGCCTGTTATTTGAATCTTGTTATTTGAAATGAATGTTTCGTGAGGATCTACGTACGTGCATGAAGGTATCGGCCGGTCTCGGTGTAATTCGTCGTTGAAAAAATGTACTTACAATAATTTACAGGCCCATTGTCACCGGTTTCACGATTGATGTTGATTGCGCAAAGCGCGCATAATTTATTTCGGGGCTTAGAAACGTGACAATGGCGGTAGTCCAAATAATAATTATATTATATGACCTGTGCTCCGTTATCCAATGTATAACTACACACGAACGTGAAATGTAATTCAATTCGAAACTTCAAATTGCCGACACCATATAATGGCATTAACTTCTATGGATCATTTTGAAAAAAAATCTTACCAAAAAAAGAAACTGTGAAGTATGTGGTTGGAGTAATATTTTGTGTAGCATTTTGCAGTACCTATCCATCACTCCTACCGGAGTTATATTGTTAGGTTATACTAAACAGAAATCCAGTATCATTTTTTGAATTATATTCGTATCGTGATTTCGCTCTACAAAGTATAAGTATAATATTACACATATATATATATATATATATATATATGTACTAATGTAAAGTGTACTCGTATAAATAGGTGGTCGCAGACTTTTATCTCGTGTACAGCCTATACACGCAGAAATAGAAGGGTGAAATCTTTTAAATTCTCCCCTCTATATTAATTCAAATTGTTCCGTTATAGAAGGGTAAAAAAAAATATGTTGAAATCGTTTCTTCTCCTTGTCTTTCGCTCATTACTCATTCTATACTTGTAACCATCCGAACCACTTTTACCTTCAATCAACATACAAACCACACACACTTCTAGAATAATTATGTAGTATGACAGTATATGATAGAACGCAGAATTCGAATGCATAATATTAAACAAACCTTATTTTTCACGATAACATAGCGAACAAATTTGGTTTTTATTCAATAAAAACTGGTAACATTATACCACATTCGTACACCATGAAAATTAACAATTATTAGGTATCAAAATTTCGGATTTATGGTTTTTATTCGAACTTATAACTTTATAACTCAATAATAATTATAGTTTATTTTGAGAACATATTTACGAGTTGCACTGTTTCTCATTACATTTTAGATAATCTTATAAATAGTTCTTTAACAATAAGATGTTTAGAAAATCAATATTTTAATAAAATTGGAAGATACATCCAGCTATTGATTGTTCGGTTTACTTAAAACTCCGAAGAACATTATTTTTACGGGAAAAAAAATAAAATTGTTGTTCCCTTAATCAATAAGTAATTAAAAATAAAATCCTATCGCTGTAACACTTATACAAACGGAATTTTTTTTAACAACACAAAAAGGTCAAAAAATTGTTTCTAAAGTTTTGGTTATCTGGTTTGATTCACATTCATTATATTATATATAATTTTTATATTGTATTCATCGTTGTAGTTTTCTAGTGATGTAGTTTGTATGTATTTATTCCATAAAAACTTACTCAGGTGTAAATGTTATATTTAAAACTGTAATTGTGATAGTAGATTTTTAAATTAAATATGCGTCGTTTAAAAAAAAGTTGATAATGAAATTTCCGACAGATTTTAACTGCATGCATTTTCGAAAATAACCTCTGTAAATTATAGTGAATCTTAACAGAATAATGTAGAAAATGTAGTAAAACTTAGAAAACTTGTCACGTAAGTTTTATTAGTTATGCATTCCAATACTAAAAAAAAAAAAATTATAAATTATATCAAGAGTTATAGAGTTTTTAGATTCCAAAAAAATTAATTACATGTCAGTATTATATTTTCGTATGTTAATTTATACAGTTATTCATAAATAATACGTGTAATATGTATAAATTATAAGAAACAAACGATTTCCAACATCTATTTTATTTTTTCAATAATTTTAGAAGTAACAATATTTATATCATGCAAAATTATATTCACATGAAATTCAATTTATTTTTAATAAGGTTAGGTTAGATTTAATATACACTTACATGATGTATTAATATATCAACTATTTTATATTTTATCAACGTGACGTGTTGTATATATAAACATTTTGAAATTTTTAGCTTTTTTTTTTAAAAGAAGGTACCTTCCTTTTATGTATTTTTTTGAAATTGGTTAAAATGTCAATGGTTTAATTTCAATTATTATTATTTTTTCTTCTTAGTGACTCAGTGAAATAAGAACAATAGGAGTTTTAAAAATTAATTATAAGCCTTTGTTTAAATTTTCATCAAATTATTCACTAATCCGTTTAATAGAATTCTTTAAAAGGTAACTTTTTGAAAAGTTTTTATTTAATAAAATACATGGCAACTTTTGTTTCAAAATATTGAGTACAATTAGTTATTATTAAACTCTTTATATTTAATTAGAAGTTTTCTTTATTTAAATATCAGAGATTTATTTTCAACATTCGACCTTATTATATATTTTTATTTTGTTTATTCTTAAATCACATACCCTATCCACAACCGAATAGGTCTATTTTACGGTTTTTATATATTGATATTATTTCAATATGCATTTATAAATGTTTCCCAAACGTTAATTCACTAGTATTCATATTTAAATAAAATTATATCATCCATGTTTTCTTTTAGTTTTTTTTCAACAACTCGTTTTATACGAATGTATTGGTTTTACTAAGATATGTATTTTTTTTTGTCTGTGTAGTACACAATTCTGATTAGAAAGATATTCCTCTCTTTGCAATCACGGGAGATTTCTGATAGAAAATGTTGTCTTGTTGGTATTTTGAAGCTGTCTATTTTACGAATATCTGTACAGTCTTTACTGTACACTCTTTTTCTTTCTTTTTTTTTAATGGTTACGCAAAATATGATGAAAAATTATAAGCGACTGATCAAATGTATGATACAACGGTTTTCGACAAAACCGAATATTATTTTTATCGTAACTCAAAAAAACGAGGATCGTAGAAACTGAAACTTTTATCTAATAATCGTTCGCTATTGATTAAGAATGCAATACATGAGTCCCGGGAAATCCAGTGCTGAGCTGTGAACGTTAAAACAAATTAAAGCCAAGATTGGAAAATTTTAATATTTGTAATTTTTCGGAATAATAAACGTACCTAGTTAAATTTGAAAAAAAAAAAACTGTTTTTAACGTTTATTTTATATTAATATACATAAAAGCTACACAATTTCTGTTTATTTTTCTAGTTAATATATAAAACTTTTAACTCTGAAAGTTCACACTGGAAAAATTGAAAATAACCTTTTTCATATGATTTTTTTTTTTTTATTCAAAATATGTTTTTTAAGAAAGGTGGCAAAAAATTTCCATAAATGCTAGAAAATTATATAATCATGAAATCGGATATTTCAACAAATTTATAATATTTAATATAAGATATTTAGTTATTATTTTATAAAATAAAATATTAATCATAGCAACTCAAAATACTTACTAATTATTTAAATAAGTAAGGTTATATAAGTAAGTATTCATAGTTTCGAAATATTTTAATGCAATTTATACTGTTTATAAACACTTGGATTTTTTGATTTTATCAAATGTAAATAATTTTTTTTTTTATGGAAGTTAGAACATTGAAAGTTTTACTTACCGTATTCAGAAATTTGGTTCTCCTGCTATATCAACTATATTAAAAAATATAAACCGATACATTCAACGTCTTTTACTTAGAACCGTTTTATCAATAAAAAAGGTATACTGGTATTTAGTTTGAAATACCAATTCAGCAATATCATTCACTAGTCCTAGTATTTCCCTGGATCACGAAGTCACATCAGCCCGTTATACTTCAATTTAGATACTATATGTGTTTAAAATAAATTTTTTCTATTTGATAATTTAAAAAAAAGTGAAATAAGAGTTCATAACATATACAATTTTACTTGTAATTAAAATTGCGGGATCACACATTGATCTTTTGATGTTTTTAAAAAAAAAAAACAAAAAAATTCTTCATCACAGCTGTTATTTTAATATATCAGAGTTGGTAATTGTTTGCATAAATTATAAAAATGATATTTATCAAAGGAAAAATAAATTTAGTAAAACTTATAGAACATTTTATTCCATAAATAATTGTTGATGGATTCGGTAGATATAAAGTATTTAATATGCAGTATGATTTACAATATTATAGCACAAACATCGTTTGTATAAACATCCTTTTTTTATTATTGACTAATGAGTTCAGTTGAAAATGTTTCCCTATTCCACTATTGAAATTAAATTGATCTAGAACGTATTGATTATATTCATCATATCATTCTAAGAATTTCTCGTTGCTAAGTAATTTTAGTAGTTATTGTTTAAAAATATAAACCATATTTAATATTACATAGATTTATAAATACCTAAACAATGTATTGTATTAAAATATCATACTTATTCTACTTGAAAAATAAAATAAGAATAAAAAAAAAATAAAAATATTTTTGGTAGGATAACACTGATTTTAATAAGATTAAAGATCAATAGAATACTCAAAGACATTTGTTTGTGATAGCAAAATTGTAAAATTTTAATATGTAAAATTGGGAAAAATACAAGGGTAAATCGGTTAGTTTAGATACACGTTGGTAAATCAATATCACAACATTATTTACGTTTAATATAAAATATTTCCTTTTTAGTCTTATCCTTAAAAATTATAACTAAATGTTTAATTTATAATATAACTGAGATTTAATATGATAAGGCCTACTTCGAAGGACATTAAAATCCTTTTTTCATCAATCAATATCACTAGATTTTTCTTGAAACGTTAAACTGTGTTGTTGTAGTAAATTTGTGCTCTGGCTTGTAGTGAATTCGCACTTAAAAATGAATTGTAATTCCGAATAAGAGTCGTTGGGTATTTTTTTTTCGATAAAAATTTGGCTGAAGAATTTTGATAATGAATTCCTACTATTTTATTGTTTTTTGTAACCTCAAATATTTTTTTCAAGCCAACAGTCAAAATTTCCTTTATAAATCTTCAGTCGTAAAAAACGTTTACATTTTTAATTGTTTAAACCGTTCTATTAGATTTTAAATTTTCTTTTTTTGACAAAATCTTAAGACCATTGTTTTATTAAAATTGTTGCATACATGTCAAACAGAACAACGTGAACGCATTATACAAACATGTTACAAAAAAAAAAAAAAAATAATACACGCACAACAGTTGTCTAAGGCAGCTACATATTATATGAACACAAAGATGAAACTTTTAACTGACCAATCTCACATATTTTTCAATTTTAATATTTCTCACCCATAAAAACGGTAATATATTACAATTCAAAATAATACATGTGTACTACGGTAAGTAGTATACTTATGCTTAATAATGAGACATTTTTTTGATGTTATGTACAAAAAAAAAAAACTTCAAACACAAATATAATTAAATAATAAAGCAATTTAATATAAATGAAAGTGAACACACTCATAAAAATGCATAATATATATTACATTTGGATAATTGTGTACACTTATTATTATTTTTTTCCGTTGGCACACTTATTGTTTAAAGTATATAGAGATAACTAATTTTTTGTTTGCTTGGATATTTTTGAAATAAAATTTTATATCGAATCTGATCAATCGATAAACTATTTGATCCACCTGAAGAGGAAAACATTTTGAATATAAAATTTTACTTTAATTTGGATTAAAAAATACCGTACGGAATGATATATTGTTTTTTGTAATATGAAATAAATCTATACGTATTACCATGTTATCGGGGATGAAATGTTAAAACTAATTACTTGTTTTCTATGAATGATAATACAGAGGAGTACGATATTTTTTTTAAAAAAATAAAGCATCTTACAGTCAACATCTATAAACTGATAGAAAATTTAGTAAACCTCTTCAGATGTATCCTGTGCATTAATATTATGCACTGTAGTAGTGCGTTTAAAGCCTATACAAAAGAAAGCTTGGCCACTTGACTATTTTCACTTAAAAAAGAAACAGTACTTCTAAATGTCTAGTGGCAAAAAGTAAAAAGCAAATAAATGGAAAACCATATTTCCAATATTGATTCCGATGAAACTCGTAGAAAGGAGTGTTTAATTTAAAAAATCATGCTTTGAATTATTTTAAAATACTTTATATAATCTGTACAATGTCGATACATTTCAAAAAGCTATATTACCATATAAAAATGATAAATTGACAAACATATGGTTTATTAAGTGGCGAATTTTCAATTTTTTCATGTAGCGAGGTTTTTTATTGTTGTTTTATATTTATATTTTAAAAAATACATAAAAGTTATGAATTAATAATTATATTATTCTATTATTATTGTAAATACAAATGAAGATTTATTTTAAACCACATTAATAAATTAATGTTCTATTTCTCTGTGCCTTTATAGCAAGTCATTTATGAATTAAATATTTTTTTATTTTATTATGGGGAAGTCAAGACTCGGGAACATCTCATCCCTCTAAGATACGCCACTGGGTACATTTACAGTGCTTTTAAGGAACAGGTTCAAAGGATTTTGTTTCTTTTATTTCGACCAACATTAGGAACTTATCGGGAACGTAGTTCCTTTTTAATGTAAAAAAAACATATTGATATTTCATTAATATTTATAGAGGAACATGAAAAAAAAATGTTTGATCTACATTCCAAAATATGAGAAACTTTGATAGTTTTAAGAGCTGATGAAAAAATTGTTTGAAATTTTTTTTTATAAAATTATGTTAATTGATTCAGATATTGAACCACAACTGAGGATTATTTAACGGTTATTCAGTATGTAGTGTTAACAGGTAACCGTAATTAATAAAATATGCACAGATCAATTTATTATTACTATATTTTAAATTAAGTTTTTTATTATATATTTATATATCTATGTATGATAAAATTGAAAATGTTTACAAAATGTTAAGTCAAGCGGTGGCTTTATCGATGTGCATAGTTAGGATATAGAAAATTATCCAATTTTAAATTACATTTTAAAATTATTGAGAAATGTAAAATTTTCCTTAATTAGGAACAAAGAGTGGTACAATTTATTTTCTTCAAGCCAGAAACAAAAATAGATATAGTTACTGTTTAACAAGATGAAAATGTTCAAGCAACTAATGTATATAAGTTTGTTTATTTTTTATTTTTATTAAAAATAATCGATATATGATGCGTACGAGTTACGTTCCACGATAAGAAAGCTAGATGAATAAAATAAAAAACAGTTATTTGTTTAAAATAACAGCAAGGCCTAAACATGCTGAAGAAAGCTTTTTTTGGTTTATCGACAGAATATTTTTCTCGTGATAAATTTCGTACGCAGCGTGTTCAAAAATCAATGGTTGACATATAACCTCCAAGTATGTTCGAAAGTATCAATGGAAACATCAGACGCATTACGCCGTGTTAAATATTCGTAAACGTGGATAAATACACTAACGATCGAAAGTATACTTTGTTCAGAATACCTGGGAATATATGTATTACAATCGAAATTGAAATAGGGTTGTTGTATCTATATCAGTGCGTATTATTATTCCATGCGAGTACAAATTTTCAAAATCAAAACCAACTTAACTGAGGATTTTTTTTTACCAAATTCGCATTTTATACAATGTAATGTTTCGTTAAACATTTATTTATATTACATTGATGATGTAATAATAATAACAATCGATAAAATTTGACGTGAATAAGTCTAACTTTAAAATATTATAGTTGATTCTCTGCAAAAACTTTGAATATTTAATTGTTTATTTATTTATTTTTTTAGAACCGTAGACACTACCGTTGTGGTACGATGAATAAATTTATTGAATAACTTAACCGTGTTATCGATATACAAAAGTATTTTGAAGAAAATAATAAATGAACAAGGATAATAATGGTAAATAAATAATACTAATAAAATAGAGCTTCAAGTACGTTTTGAAGAATACAACGAGTATATATGTATTTATGTACACAAACGCGTAGTGCTAACCGATCCATGACTATTAAAATAGGGGAAGAATTTTGTTCCAACACTCGAGACCGTAGAGGAAACGATAAAATCCCAGCTTAATGGTTGTCAGTGGCAAACGGCTCGTCGAAAAAAGGCCACCGGAGAATGTATCCAACCCACCCTTGTCTCGGATGTATACGGTTTCAAATAGCATTCTGTAGCACGTACAACTATATATGCGAATGCTTCTTATGTGCCCGTTTTCAGTGATTTTTTTTTATTTACAATGCGTGTAGGCTGACATCGTATAAAAATTTGACGTGAAAAATGCCCATGGATATTCATTGACTGCAACACCAACGGCAGACATCATAATTTATGCAACCCAAGCCCATTATGTTTTTACAAGTAAAATTTAATTATAATATTTTTAATTAAAATTAACTTCTAATAATAGGCTATTTTCCTTTTAAGTGTGTGACAATTTTATGAAATTTTTTCTAAAAGAGTTCTAATTTTGTATGTAAAGAATGAACATTTTTTTTTATAACCATCCTCCTCCATCGAAAGTAATATTATGTTTACATGCCTTTACGTGACCGTGTTCTATCCGTTCACTTGATGCTTTACGATGCGTTTGGCAAATAGATAATGACCGTGGTCGGCTCGAAAGTCAGCGGGATGCTGTAAAAAAAAAAAAAAATACTTCTCGTCTGTTGACCCTTATCCCGTTTTATCGATGTGTTTTTCGCAGTACTCTACCAGGTGATGTGTGGGCTTTGGAACGTGTGATTTAATTGAGTACGAAAAAGTTTGGGCATTCCTACGCAAGACGAAGGATGCGTAAAAAAAACGAAAAACATAGTCACGTACATTGGCGGGTTCAGAATACCCAATCTCATTGGAAGTTGAAGTATCCACCGTTCCGGGGATTTCATTTCATTTTTCATATTCTCTAAATTAGTTAGATGTCAGAAATCTTTATTACAAAAGTTAATCTAATTTTTATCTTGACTAGGTAATCAAAAGAGAAATTATCTTCGATTTGTCGGGTATTTATAAAAAAGTATCTAATTTTTTTCTAGAGAGTATTTGAAATGCTTAAATGATCACCATTGATTTTCCGGACAATTTAAGCTCCAAATTATGAAATGATTTTCGTGACAATGTGGCGTATAACATCAGTACTTAAGGTGCATTGCTAGCAAAATAGCACCTACCATGTATAAAAAAATTATAGATCCGCTAGTGATCACTTGTAAATTGGTTGCCGTTGCAGGAGGTTCTGATTTAAATTAATTTAAAACGAACAACCCATTATGTTCTATTCTACATACAGCGGTAAATGATAAAATATTCTAGTATCGACACTGCGTGATATATTCGCGTAATACAAAGACGGTCGGTATTTGCTTTTGATTCGGTGTTTTTTATTCAATCCGACTGCTACGGAACGCCTTGTCCTTCGGGTACCAACCTTACAGTTACGGTTTGAAAGTCACGAAAGGTACACCTATTGTCTGCTTAGTGTAATAGTACTCTCGTATTTGTACATGTCCGCCAATAGAAATACAAAATGTGCAACGTCCGTTTACTATAAATAATTCAATATCATGCCCTAACCATATATCGGTGTGCGAGATATGTATGTCTCCCGATACGGTTCGGTATTGTTCTACGGAAATACATCACGAATATTTTAATCTCACATATCAATAATCGCGTGCCATTGTTTTTCTGAACAAGACTTTTTTTCTTTTTAATTTTACATTAGTGCCAAGTTCTAGAATTATTGAAAACTTATACTCTTGAATGCAAATGTGATTGATTTCTACCTCACCACAGTACTCCGATATTTGCATACACCACCACCATCATTAAACTGTCTAGACACAAAAGTTGTAATCCTATCACAAATAATACTTAAAAAATATATCTATATGTGGACCAATTTCACAATCAGTGTATAACGGACTACAAACTAATAAAAAAATAATAAAACCTATGCTCTGAAAACAGCTAATATCAGAAAAAAATCGATTTTTCACTAATAAGACAATGTTGTGCATTACTTTAAAAACACGTATAAACGTATCTTTGATAATTTTTTTCAAACAACATTACCTTTTTGTTGGCTTTTGATAAGTTATTGTTTATTGTTAATTTGTATTTATCATTTTCAGAAAATGAAAATATAATATGAAATTAATCGTTAAACTACCTTTTTGTTGTTCCAAAAGTTATAATTATAAGTAAAAGTTATTGAATTGATAACTTTTGTACAAACTTATTCTGTCCATAAATTATAAAGAAGTGTATTGTTTATTTGTGTTCACCAATTGTAAATCATTATTTTTATTTTTATAAGATGTTGTTTTTGAATGTTATTATATACGATTCGTAATTAAGATTAACACAGGATTAAAAATATCAACTGATAATTATTAATCCGACCATATTTTAACTACAAAAAAAAATGAATCGTTGTATAGGAATCTAAAAAAAAAAAGGAAAAAAAAATTTGGTACATAAAACATAATTCCATTTAAAATAGTTTTAATTTATCACAAAACAATAATATATTAAAACTATCCCTCGGACAGACAGTCTATTTCGTTATCTGACAAGTTGCTAAAACATGATTTATTATATTGAAAATTTATTGAAATAATCATAGATTTTTATTTCTTTTAATATCTGAAATTAGTTAGCAATATTTATTCTATAGGTAAATACGATTAAGTTATACGTGGTCAATCTAAATTTTAAATCACCTTACAGACTCCGTAGTTAACGGAACCCCATTTATTTTATCGGGTTCGGTGACCGATTTTTTTTTCTATCTCTTTGAATTTGAAATAATAACAATAGCAGCTATTGGTTACAACGGAACAGAATAAACATGACGCCATGAAAAATGTACACTGTGTTGTTCGTGTTACAGGGAAGATAAACGAGCTACTTAATCGTCGTCCACCTAACACGAATATAATCCTATTGCACACAGAACGGGGGAATACGATATTTCTTAAATAACGGCACCCCGAATCAATGAATTCGATAAGAAGTTTGTGAAAAAGTTAAATCCTTAAAATTGTTTACTTATACGATAAGCTATACATTCGTAAAATAAAAACAAGAGCATATATTAAGTGTACTATATAACTTTGTTACGATTATTTCCTGATCGGGTCTGAAGTTTTTGTTCCGAAAGCAATCGTTTAACGTGGTGGTCTACGAACCGTGCCCACACGACATCCTGATAGTGCACTACTGAAACGTCTGTGAATTTAAGAAATATTTATTACGATGAACTATTCTAATCTATTGACAATCAGTAGAGTCTTATTGCTAAAAAAATTATTCCAGGGTTTCTGTTTTTTTTTTTTTTTTTTTGGTAAAATATATTTTAAAATCATTAATTATATTATGTGCGTGTTTAAATACGAATATTATTAACAAATATTTAATTTAAAAACATAAAATAATTCTGATTCAACCAAAAATCAAAGAAAAATTGTGTAATATCATCAAAAATAATATTGAAGAGAAAAGAGACAAGTGTCCACTTGAAATACATCGAAAGCCACTATTGACCTAGAAATAATTTCATGAATTTATACTGACAGTCTTCACTTTTCAATGGAGTATTTTTTTCCCTCCGTATTATAAAATATCGCATTTTTTTATAATTTCACTGAACATAGTTACTCATTAAATTGAAGGAAGGGAAGATCCCCGTTCCGAAAAGATACACTAGCTTTATTGGACGAACAAAGAAATTTAATTAACATATTTTATGATGTATAAAGTTTAAATCACCAACCTCTTGTTGTGCGATTCTTTTCATAGGCTCCGTGTTTTTATAATAATATTAGGATAATCGTATAAATTTAAAACAGATACGGGAAAATACATTTTGGACGTGCATACATTTTATTTATACATGGTCAACTAAGTGTAAATACAATACGATGCTCTTAAAACCGAGCGTAAAACATTCGTAAAAGAAAAAAAAACACAATGGAGTTATAACATGAACTTTTAGTTTTACGACAATATGAATGAGACTTGTTTTAAATAAATATTATATGAATTTCGAAACACTTCGCATAATTTTTCGTATTTCAATTCAATGAGTTAAAGTTTGTTTAAGACAAATTGCACTTTACATATGTATCGCATTTGTTGAGTACATTGTTTTTTCTTCAATGTTTGATCGCAATTTTTTACAGAAAGCATCTATTATTTACTATTTTTTCGTATATTTCGTTCTTATCTGATTTAAATAAAACTCAATTGTTGAAATTTTCACAATATAATAGTTTATATTCGTGTATAAATCAGTAAATTTTTATGACTGAGTAGGTTACGACCGCAATTAAAATATTATTCAATATGATTGAAAAGCAATTATTAATGAGTCTGATAAAAAAAAAAGTAAAATAAAATAAGGTAAAAAATAACAATTATACAATCGTAAAATTTCATATAAACAGCATATCATGTAGTCGCAGTGAATAAAATACTTAAAAATAAATAAACCACATTTCTATAGAAAATATCACATTTACATATTTATCCAGTATAATAGGTTTTTCAGAGACTGCGGATAACAATGAGTTCAGACCTTAATTTAATTCAAAAAATGAAACAATAACAATTACTGTATAGGTATAACTTAATTATGATTCATTAAAACACTACCGAACTTGTTAAACAAAAATTTATACCGAGATGCATAACAGAATTAATAAAGAAAATATATTGTATTTTTTGAATTCAGTTCACTATACCACTCAAAAAAATATACTCAGTATTAAAATAATTTAAATTTGACAAAGAAATAAAAATATTGTTTTCGTTATCATAATTAAATTATGTTCATGATACGTATCGAATTATAATTTAGTAACAGCAATCAACAATTTTGTAACAATCCACTTTGAAAAAACAGACATTTTTTGGCATTTTTTTTTGGAATATATAAAGTCTTTGGAAGCTAAATATCCACTAAATGTATTCTTTATTTTATTTTGTTTTTAATCAGAGAATTATTTTTGTAATTGTAAATGTTTTTATAATGGTAATAATTATAATAAATATCATCAAGTTTCAATTATAATATGTAATGATTTTATAGCAAATAAACCAATAGCTCTAACATATATAAAAATAGTGAATACTTTTCAGGTGATTTTTTCAAATTTGAATGGACAACCAAATGTTATATTGTAATGTAGAATCAAAGTTTTTTAGGATAGGTAAAACTTTTTTTTAGAAATATTCTCGAAACAAAAAGATATTTACAATAATTTCAAGTTCGGTAACTTAATTTTCTGTCACAAACTTTTCCACGTACATAAATTATTTTAAAACTGTTAAGAATGGTTATAGAAAAAAAATCATAATATACTATAGTCTTCGTATTCTTTTGTTTTGTTGTTCATATTATACGTACATATTTGTAAGCAAAAAATGAGAGGAAGGTGATCGAAGTTGCACGTTTTGTAATTTATTATAGGGAATATCGTAAAACAAAACCTCTTAACTATTCAGGAATTCCGAATCCTAATCGCAGTAGATATATTATACAAGAATTTTGATATAAATCTCTATTTACCGAAAGTAATTATTGAATCATGATAAAATACATTTCAGAACATTGAGAAATCAGTGCAGTTTATTGCACCGAATATATAAATCGATTATCCGTTACATAGGAGTCAAATCAACGAAACATTATTGAGAAATTGTTGAGAGATCATTCGTTATTTTCAAATTGTAAACATTTTCCACTCAAAACGAGAAGATATTGCTAGGTTGGTAAAAATAAATACTCACGCGAGTCATTTTTATTCTGATTTTTATTGAAATATGTATCCAAAATTAAGATATTAGGCAAAAAAAAATACAGTTTTAACGTCGAATAAATACTGCAATGCAATGCTATTGTTGATATCAAAAATCAAAATCATTATGTGTTACGTTAATCGGTGGTCCTTAGTAACTGATTCCGAATAAAATTAAATAATTTATATTTATTCATAACAATTACTATTTGAATTGTAAAATTATTGATTTTGAAAGTTAGATTGAAAAGTATTTTGAGGGCCATAGAAAAAATTTACGTGGGCTAAAGATTTCCGGTGCGTGAGCTACTGTAACAATCAATAACATGCGATTGAGACTAAGGTGCGGAACGTTTTTTACCTCACATTCGATTACGGAAAAAAGTGTAATTCATTCTCCGAGATTAAGATATTTTCTGTGGTGGCGGAGTACAATCACTTACGACCCGATTCGATACGCAACGTGTAGTGTTGTTAGCCAGCAGTTGAACTTATTCGTAATCTGTTATCGCTGAGTAATACCATTTTTATGGCATAACTATTGTTTTTTAACAGGTAATGACGTGTTAAAAAAAAAATCAAACGGTAGTGTTTAGGAAAACCAGTTTATTATCAATTCGAAATAATATCGTAGCTATTTCAATAACTTGTAAACTTAAAAAATATGAGTATTTACCTCGCAAGAATGATCAAAACTTTTTTCGTACTATCATTTGTGATGTTATCACAATAAATCATGATGCGTTATGGTTCTTTACGATCCTCTATCGTTATCGAGTGTAATATAGAAAATAAGCAAACGCTCGATATATCACAATGGATCAGTGCAATGTGTATACAAGTATGTTTACTTTACGAAAAGAAAAAAAACTGAGATAATTCATAATACCAATTGATATGACATTTCTCAGCATATCACTCATTTAATTGTTTTCTTTAATATGGTTATGAGTTAAATTTTATTTTATAATTTTTTTTTTTTTTTTCAATAAAATATTGATCTACTTGCTTATATTTTAAACGGGAATAGCAACAGTAACATTATTACCATTCGGGCTATTTGAACGTTTAATAATTGTTCATACAACGATTCGTAGATTTTATTTTAACAGAATATTCGATGTATAGAATAAGATATTTATCAGGCATTTTATAGGTATTTTTTGCATGCCGTTAAGACCTCGAAAAATACGCATTTTTTTGTACGCCACAGTTGTGTTCTGACTGTTCCAATGATACAAATTGAATATTCGATATATTTTAATCGATATATGTTGCACGCCGAATACCGACGCATTTCACGATCACTCTATGTCATGTCCACATATGACTAGCAATTCCGGTATCGTTATCGAAACTACGGTAAATTAAAAATATCATTACATTTCGCAGTAAGTGTCTAATGATTTCTCATCAGTCTAATCTTTGCCAGATCTGTGCAGAATACGGATTTCAGATGAATACAACGACGGCTTGAGTCTTAATGCAGACGGATCTAAAATAATCATCGTCATTAGTATCATAGCTCGACATAATAATTCAGTAATCCTCTAGTGAAAAATGGTTAATAGTAAATACGGAACATTGGTCGATATCACGAAATAATATCGTAATTAGTTATCTGTCAATGTCGTTACTTTTGGGTCCTGAGAAATTCCAATTGCACGTTGGACATCAGGGAACGTTCAATAAGTAAAACCGATTTACTTGTAATACCATAAGACATGAGTTAGTTTAACGTTGTCGTATCATTGCGGTATCCATTGATTATTATAATATGTAATATTTTTTCACGATGATCTTTCCGAACACCAATATTTATCATTACGGTAAAGTAAGCATTTTATAAAGTTAGAAACTATAAATACTTAAATGACCTAAACGTTATTATCATTAACGCAACAAATTGGCTTAAGCTTAAGAAGCTTTAATATTTGAAAAAGTTAATTTAATTTTTTTTAAATAATGTTTTTTTAAACAATCTCAACTGCTAATAAATAATATTGTAATTTTACCTAGAACGTCGTTAATACAATTTACCGAAATTCTGTTTCAGTCGACTCTCTCTAAACTAACTCTCTCTAAACTAAAATCGTAAAATTATGTGCATAGATACTGTGATATAATTATCGATTCAACCTAGTCTAAGTATATCAATCAGTTTCGGTTGATGTTCAAAAAAATTATTTTAATTTGTTGATTCATTAATTATTTTGTTGATTTTTTGTTATCATCAAAAATTGATATGTTATTTCTATGTTTGTTTTACAAATTATACTAAAAAGCTTTGTTCATGGTGTATGATATTTTTATGTATTAATAATTAAATACACAATGCTTACCTCCTCATGAAATAAAAAAAAAAAATAAACCTAATTAAATAACATTAGATAAATGTAGTAGGTAGTGTTATAACATATATGTTTTTATAAAAATATTAAATACACTAAACCTATCCTCAATTTCTTTTTTTATATATTTTTAAAATAATAATTCAGAAACATTTTTCAATTTTTTTTTTTTTATTATGTCATTTTATCATTTCAATATATGTAAATATTGGAAATTTGTGATTTTAATAAAACGAGAAATTTTAATTCGCAATCTATTAAATTCATTACATTTCTACAATATATATCACTGTGTGTACAAACCACTTATATGGATTGGTTTTGTCTAACATTTAATCGATGATCAGAAACCGCAATCATAGATAGTTCAGAAATAATATATATTATTAATGAATAATATTTGACAGTGTATAATATACTTAAGTGGATTTTTACATTTATTCATGCACATGTATAGCACCACAACGGGGACATTAAAGCTCATGGGGTACATTCAAGACTTGCCATGTATTTATTTTCAGTTGCTATATATTACGATATGACTATAGAAGTTGCTACTCTTATTTTTGTGCGAAATCTAACCAAGCGAGATGACCGGGTAACGGCAATGGACTGTATTGCTCGGATTCGGGAGGCCACTCCATCGTAAAGTTTACTGTCATTACCATTTTTTGCGATAAATAATGATATAGTAGGGAGTCAAGAACAGTATTCGTCAAGAGAGTTTTCAGAGTGATCGAATGTTGCTTCAGTATTTTTCGGCCGCTGATTAATTACATTTGTAACATTAATTTGGTTTTTTAGAGTTAAAAATTTGTTTCAGAAAACATATCGAAATTGATTAGATCACCAGCACGTACGGTTCTTGTAGATATGGATACCGGTGTATTATAATATATAGAAACATTACGGTTTTTAATATGATGACACAAATGCTGTAGTCATATTCCACATCAGGTCGTTTGAGAAAGAATAGTCCAAACAAGTTATAGAATTTATCTTGTATTTTGATTTCTGTTTCTATTGAATAAAATAAAGTAATATATTTTATATAATTTGCGCCTTTATTTTTTTTTTTTTTTTGTTGCCAGTATTACAACCATCAATATAATAACAAGTATCAGAATCGTAATGATAATAACTGAAATTGTAATACAAATTGTACTTAGACACTGTATTAAGATTCGAAATTAACAAATTCACGTCCGTGCATACTTAGGAGGTCGCTCCTAAATCGGTCATATGATATACATACAATACTACCTAATGGACGTTGACGATTACGTGTCGTAATGTTTTATAAATTTCATATAAAATAACTAACTCCATACGGATATTATCTGATTCAAATTCTTAATCTGAATTTGAAATAAAATAAATTTGTAAAAATTTGTAATAATCGAGTCGAAGTGGTCGCAAGCTCCCGGCTTAAGTGATACACTTGCACTTGAATTTTAAATGTAGACATAAAATCACGCTCAACTACTTGCTTACTCTTGAAAGAGAGTAATAAGGACAGACGTAGGGCGACTTTGTTTTATACAATTTATAGATAAGATATAATAATAATACTTTATTGACTTTTAAAATATTTTATTATAGTACAAACACTAACTTTGAATACTTCAAAAACCAATAGTATAATAATATTAATAATAATCATAAAAATAATAAATAAAATAACGCAATAATATCGTGATTTTAATACAAAAATATAAAATAAATACATACATTAATAGAAACTATAAAAAAATTATAATAAACGAATAGTCTTAAATTGATTTGTAGAAATCTTTAAAACAACTTTCTAAAAATAGATTGATCTTGACACTCAACACAAAAATATTTAGCATTTTTTACAAATTCTTAGTAAATAAGTATCAAAATTTCTTTTCCTAGAATTTAATGGAATATTTTGGTTATCAGGCAATAAATCTTGTATAACTGAAAGCCTGTAGTCATACAATGACATTTTTTTAACATGTTTGTTATAGAAAAAAATATGAGTTTATCAATAACAAATGAATAACTAAGATTACCATTATTAAAAGAATCGCCAATATCATTATTTGAATCAAAATCGAAATCTTCATTGGATATAAATGTATCATTTTCTAAAATATCAAGTAACCCATTATCGGATAAAATATTTGTTTTCATACTTTTTTTTTTTTTAACTTTTTTAACTTTTTTTTTTAAACTTGTTGAAATCTTGAAAATTTATATTATAATATACTAATTAATTGTATAAAAAACCTTAAAAGTAAATAGAAATTTATATTTAGTAGAAAAAACAATAAATACCATTTTCAAATTCATAACAAATTTATAAACATAAAAATACCGGAAAATCAAAGCCAACTGATTGTTATAAAATCGCCATACGAATAAATAAATAAGTTATAAAATTATACTGAATGACCATAGCAAATAATATATATATATATATTATATTATAATGATCGATGACCACCAGCCTACCGTTTTAGATAACAAATAAAAATAATTATCCTATGACGACTACACGGATTAAATTAAATTAAAAATTTGTTTTTCGATAGAGTTTAAAAAATAACTATTTAATATTTTAAGAGTGTATTTATATTAAAACCGTAGTAAAAAAAAATTAAAAAACTTAACCTAAACCTGTTATGTTGAAGCTTTATTATGAAAATCATAAAATATTTTAAAATTTATCGTACTTTTTTTTAATACATAATATCAATATTCGGTAGTTTATTACATTTTAATACAAATTCCTACCAAAGCAATGTGTTTACATTATTTTCATGTGCATTGCATTTGCGCATCGGCTGTCTGAAAGTCGTGTTTATTATTTTACAGCTATAGCACTTGGTTTTTTTTTTATATTTTAAATATATGCTAGTAAAATCAATTGAACGTGTGGGATTCGGTATGAAAACGTTTCACTCGACCGGAAACAATGTATTTTATCTCCCTTACGCCATCGGTGAATGGTCACCTGATTCTTTGAAGAGGTAACAGATTTCGAAATTATATTATGTCCCACGTGAGCACCATCTATAAATATATAATGCAATGAGTACGAGTAAATTACGTACAGACGTATATGAACACATCTGGATCGTGGAAAAATCGCCCATTACATGTTCGACCATTTATAATGTTATAAACGACAAGCTATAGGTTTGTAATACATAAGCAGCTGAAAAAATGTTCTTTTTTATTTATTTATTTTTATTTTTATTTAATTCGGATCTCGTTTATCATAATAATATTCAGAACTCATTCCAATAGTGATCGTTTACGCGAACGTTAAGCCAAATAAATATTTTCAATCGGACACGATATTAAAATATCACGTTAATCGTAAAACAATAAAACGCTTGTGAGTTACCGAGTGCTGCGATTCGCACACGTATAATGCTATATAAACAACTAAGAAAAAATAAAACCTCCGTGTATTTATATAAAAATAAATTTTATACGGCATGATCGATATGAAAAATAAAAATTAATACACAAATTACGAATGTTTTCACTGCATGCTGTATTAATAATATTTAAAAACATTTAGAAAATATTATACATTACATCCATTGATATTTTAATGAACGCTATGCGATTCAAACGCAGTCTCCTTATCAAGAACTCAGTTATTATTATTGTAATTTTTTTTTTTTTTTTATAACTCTGCTTTGTTTTAAAACATATGAAATAATTACAAGTATATTGTACAAATTTATCCTTTTTTTTATTTTGTACATATATAATTTTTCCCCTGTTTCCCCTGTGTGTGGGGGTTAGAATACACCCATGGTAGTCTATGTCCATCGTAAGAGGAATTACTTAATTACTATTAACTACTATAGAACACGTTGAGTATGTAATAATTGAGCATAATAATAATAATAATAATAATAAATTACTATTATAGTATATATCATTATTATATATAGAGTTTACGAGAATATACTCGTGTATGAATATAACAAAAAAAAATGAACCGATGTAATGTTACAACCAAGTTGTAACTTTTTTTGGTCCCGAAAGAATAATTAGTTGAAATATAATTTATAAAAAAAAAAAAAAAAATGATCTTACTTTGGATAAGTGACATTTGGTAGCGGTTTCAGGAAACACCTTTGCCGAAGTATACCTTCCCAGAGTTGCACACCTATGATCCCAAATATGAAGAACACGAAAAAACACAGCAGCAGCACATTTCCCAACATCGGCAAAGTGTCCAATAGTAACATGACCAGTATGCGCATACCTGTAACGGAACAAAATCGAGTCGTGAGAAACTATTAATATTTTATTGAATATAAATAGCTGGGAGAAATTGAAACAATATCAATATTTTATAACTCAAGCACGAGTGATAATTATTTTGCTACGATTGCCGAATTTAATAAACAAATGGAGTTAAATATTTAGAATAGTAAAATTGCTCTCGTCGAATTCGAACCTGATTATTCAACACTTCAGCGAGTCTCAAAAGGTTCAAACTTTAAAAGAGTTCAGTTTTATCCATTTACATTTAATGCACGACAACCTACCGAGGAACGGTAGGACCGCCGCGGTATTATATTGATTAGCAAGTAATGTGTACGTTCCGTCAGCGGTTACACTTATATTATTGTATCAGGTACATATTATATTATTATTACATGGGCATCGAATCTTTTGCGTACATTTCAAATGGTTTAATAAAATGAATCGGCGTCGGCTTCAAGTAGCTTATCATAGTTGATTGTATACAGAATTTTAACGCAAAGTAAATATCGACGAGTCTTTACATGTTCGAATAGTTTTTCCGAATTCAAAAAAAGACTGTTTTTTTTTTTTTTTTTTGACTGTTAAGTGCAAATGATTGTGATTTTCGTCAGTTAACTCCATAAACTCCTTACATGCTAATATTATAGTGTTATCGGGTACAATCAAGCGTGAAAGTGCATCTGCGGTTTTTAAAACTGGAAATCTCAATAAGAACAAATCGTGTATGTATATACATATATATTTAATATGTCTGTCATATTTTTATACAAGGCTTCGTAACTATTCCAGTTTAACACACGTAAGTATTTACGAACGAATTGCGTTTAAGCTGGATTATTTTTTCCGAGAGAAAAAATTCCACTATTCTCTGTACCACGTTCAACACTAATTAACTCTAGACGGATAAGTGATCGAAAATCACACACGTTTTAGAAAGGTTACAGTTCACTATGAATAGAATTGTCAAACTTTTGCTGATTCAGAGTACCTGTGTGTTCATGTAGAAAGTTTCTTGGCAATATAATAATTGATGAACGCTATACAATCTCCATTAAGAGAAAGCATATCGTAAGTTCAATATAGAAGTAACAAAAATAACGTAAATTAAACGTCACAATGTGACTTCATCGATTTTTATTGCAATTTAAATTAACAGCTTTGATGTTATGGATAATACCAGACTGCTGTTTGTGACATATTTTTCATCATGATAATAATAATTAATAATAAGTCAACAGCATATTAATTATTTTGTAGATATCGTCATAAAATCAGAAATTTCAACTGTTGCTACTTTATATATATATAGGTATATATATATTATTTTGTTAAATAAATTGTATTATTTAATAACATAAACTAAATTAATCATATAGCTTACATTGCGTCGTTTTTCAGTGAACTCACGTATTATAATATTCATGTAATACCCACCATGTTATAAATCAAAACATAACTCGTTGAGAATTATATGAAATTACCCACTATAAATAAATCAAAACGGTATAACATTGATCTTAAATTTAAATTTTGTAAAATTATCTTTTGATTTATTGTAAACAATCAACTTTCTTAAAAAAAAAAAAAAATAATAACGTTGCGATGTTTATTATGTACATAAAATGTATAATATAAGAGTGCGAACACATATGAAAACTGAAAATAAATACAAAAATGAATTATTCGTTTCGCAGTCAATCTAATATTTTACTTGATAAATTTCAAGCAATAAGTGCACTATTAAAATATTTAATTGATTATTGACACGTTATACTTTATTCACACAACACCACTTTTATAAGATAAAAATATAAACATTTTAAAATTAAAACGATGTGAACCATAAAAATTATACAATTTACTTATATTTTAAAAAATATTGTTAAATATTACACTTGTTACAATAATAATTTCTAAGTTTTCAGAATTGATTAGCAAATTAATAGATTATAAATTATGAATACCATTATAGAACAATGAAATGCATGTGTGTATCAATTTTGCATACACTATGTGCCGTCTTAGTAATAATAATTTAAAAAACAAAATGTAAAATATTTTTTTTTTTTTTTTTAATATATCAATAAAACAATACAAAGTATGAATACTATGTATTAATATTATTTTATCAAACGTTTATTGAGACTATCTAACTAGTAAAGTATAGAAAGTATTAAGGTTTGACTGATTGATATCATAAGTCACCAAGTTTAATAGTTTTTCACGAAACAAACCCAAACAAATCAGAATTGGATTAATCATTTAAATTATTGAATGGAAATGGTTTGAAAAAAATATTACAATAACTATTGGTCTATTCTACTGATAGAAAGATTAGAATTAAAATAAACGTGAACAATATCACTGTACGGAAAAATGTTTTGTGCACGTGAATAACAATATTGTACGTTTACGCATCGCAAAAAAATATTACAAACTATTGTGTTTACGTTTCGTTGAAATTATGTCAAAAACTCTAAAACGAGAATTAATGATTTGCTTACTGCTGCTTTTCGTTATGTAATCAATCATTTATTATTACTACTATTATTAATATTACCTCATGAGCTACGTAAGCGACACGATGATTCCTAACGTAACTCGAAATCATCTGTACCGTTCCCATTTATATTTTTCATTACAATGTCCGATCAGCACGTAGTATTTGCTCGTGCTCAATACTGTTGTTATTATAAAACACATCTCGGTCACACGAAGCATATAAAAAAACCGATTTCGTCCACTTCTACGATCCCACGGCCCTTCCGTCCGGGTGACCAGTGTCGGCATATGCGCATATTTCTCATCGGTCACAAGAATGGGTTCATCGCCGTTTAAGATTTCAGTCGGTTATCCGTTGAACCGAAAAACTTCGTACAATATATACATACGCGGTTACACGAGTTAGGAATGCTCGAGTCGTAAACCTAAGCCTACCGCCAGAATATCCCTGCATTGCCGCAGATGATCATGGTCGCACCGACAACGGTTTCTTATTGATTTATTACGGAACGGTCCGACGTCTGCGTTTATCTTTATTTATCGATTATCCGGGAACGGTAACAAATCTTCAAACAAATTGTCCCCGAATAAAAATATTGCCATTATTGAATATTATTTCTTTGAATGAAATATCAACAGAGCGGGTACCTACCGACGTTGAAATGCCATAATTTATAAGTAATTTATATACGAAAAACGTTAGTGTAACATGCCAATGGTCGTGCAGTACGTTTAGAATTTATGTGTTTTACGAGCCACGAATTTTTTTGCTACCATCGTTTCGTCATCATGATTTATAACTTACACGGGGGATCAGTAAAACGAAATACGTAATATATATTAACCTCATCCACTCAGATATTTAACTATATAATATGGTATATAATCTTGCGAATTGGCATAGCTTTAGATTCTGAGCGAAATGTATTGGTTTTAACGTGACGTGTGACTTCCTTTTCTTGTGATGCTGCACACGATTTTGATCAGAAGGATTTATTCAATTATCGCTCAATAGAAATTAAAATATGAAAATTTGGTACTAGTTATTACATTTTAAAGGATTACTTTTCTTTCTTTTTTTTTTAATTGATCAACAATTTATTAAACAATTAATAAAATAGAGAAAAAACGGTAAACAATTACAACCGATATCTGTGAATTGGTTTCAAAAACTAATACAGCAATAACATTCACTTATCCTTGCACCTCACCCAATTGTGGAGTTTCACACGATCAAGGATTATAGCCCTTATTTCTTTTGATTTTTCATTTGTTTGTGTACATGATAAATTATAAAATAAAAACGCGTATAGATGAGTTTTATGTATTTGAACTAAAAAATATTGATATAGATAATTGTTTTGACATGTTAATTGAAAATTTCATAATCGAAAAGGATTAAACAATCACGAATTTTAGACGAAAATCCGAAACCATGTATACAGACACACCGATCATTGCGGCTAAATTAATGTTTCTTTTAGATAACTGTGGAAGAGCTAGATGGTATAAATATTAAAACTAAGTGACAGGTTGATACACATAAATAATTATTAAGTTTATTTTTATCTTGCTCAATAATGTAATGGCAAGACAATAAAACCTAGTCGATAAAAAATATATGTAATATATTATACATGACAGGATAAATCGTGTTAATAGGATTTAACAACACCATAAATTATCTTTCTTAGTGTAAAATACTTCGTGTTTTGAACAAACGATTATTAACATTATAGACCAATGTTTTGGAAATCAAATATAGTCGAGACAATTTATCGAATAATAGATAATTTAGGATAAATTTACTAAATTAAATTAAATTCATCTGTCAGTCGTACAATGCCGTGCGTTAACTACCACAAATATATTTAGTGGTCTTTTTCGATGATATAGAAATTAACCGAAAATAATGGTGTACAGCAAATGGGACACCTATACCTCATAAGCCTACGCAATAAAACAAATGCTAACGTTCATACAACCGTCTGCTAAACGGCTTAAAAATGACAAGTTAACTCAAATTTTTCTATCCAAAAATGAAGTTAAATTTTAGTATCATAGCACAGGACAGTTATCACATAGATAACGTTTTATCTGAAGGACAAAATTTACATAAAGCTTTTACTCACATAATCTTCTCTGGATCCGTTTGAGAACGTAAAATTTGACAACAACAGTATGGAATATGGTCTGATTCACCGTTTCACTATCTCCAGTACACAATAGGACCAGGACCGAAAATTAATTCTTATTTTTTTTTTTTTTTTTTTTGAGGGGGAGAGCTCAGTAGAATCGACCTTGCGGTAGGATCGAATTACGGAGTTTTATTTTGACACGAATGAATCCATGAGGAACTGAAAAGAAATGAGTTTCTTAAGAACAAACTCAATTTTAAATCTGACATAGTTTATTGGATGAAACTTTGAGTTTTTTTCGGGTGACAGCTAAATGTAATATCGAGGCGGAAATTTGGAAAATTGTCATCAAAAGTAATTTGCCAAATATTTTTTCAAAAGTAAAACTGAGATAAACGATTCTTGTCTAATGGCCAAACGAAATGGTTAATAATGTAATACTCTACTTCCATAGAAAACAAAACATAAACTAATGAATTAAATCAATCATCTGAATGCGAGTGTAGTATCTCAATCTTATATAAACACGTACCAAGTTAGCGGTTATGTTTTCACCTTAACTACACACTCGTGTTGTACGTAGATACATGCATCTAACCATAATCTGTCGTTATTTGAACGTAAATTGCATGAGTTAGAATCCCGCTCAATAACTCGTTTATGGGAATAACAATAAATACGTTATTTTTCAAACGATGCTTTTTCGGATGTGATTACAATTTCAGAAATCATATAGATGCATTTATTTTAAATATAAAAACTTTTCAACTGCATTTTCAAAATCGTGCTGTTTTACTTTTAAAAAATGTTCTAACCGATTGCATATTTAGTTACATCCAAGATAATTTAATGTTATAGATTTCAACTAACAACTAATGAACATAAAACGTTTACATTATTCATTTATTCAATTATTTCCATATCAAGTGTAACATTCCCACTTTAATTTTTTTTTAATTTATCTATAATTATCATAATTGAAATAATGATTAATTTATTGGAATGGCTCATGATGTACCTACATAATACTAATAATGTTCATGTGTTCAGACTGTTTTATTAATCTTGTGATTTCTAAATTGGCTTGATAAAAATAAATAATGCAATCAAAGAATCATTTAAGAGCTTACAATAAGATATTTTAGCTTAGTTCACCATTATTATTGTCTTCTATTTCAAAACTTTAAAACTACTACTATAAATCTGTTATTGTTGAACTCCAAGTATTTTATACGGTTCTTCTGTTATAACTTCTTCATAAACATTATATAGCTTTTCGGTGGAGTACTGAAAAGTAATAAATGTTTATGTTCAACTTGTGATATTGTCATATAAAATATTATAAATAATAAAGTACCAATTATAATAGCAGTAAGTGAGTACATCGTTCCAGTTTACAGTTCCACGTATGGTGATTCACGCCACTTATAATTGTTAAAAATATAACGGAAGGCAATATTAACTGTTTGTATTTAACGAGTACCGCTCGTACAAAAACTTAAATTGCATTTCATTCCGTGATCTTTCCAAAACATTAATCTTGCAACGACCGTGACAATGTTATTATAATATATATTATTTCAGTGGACGATTTGCTCGCACCATACTATAATATGTATATATTTTATTGGGTTGGAAACAAAACGCACCGGAAAACTTTTTGATCGCATCTCGTGTATACACTACTGTAGTACTCGGAAAAGATAAATTACACGACATAAATAATTACCGTTGAAATATTTCTCGTTTGAGTTCTAAGGGCAAGCGTAAATGCTTCGGAACTTTGCTACCGGAATGTGTACAGCAACATAGACAGATAACGAAGGAGAGACGCTGTTCAATAGAGTAACAACTTGTTTAGGCTGTCCGGAAAGGAAGCCGTGAACAAACCAGGTACATATATCGTGTAAGCGTTCGTGAACGGTCGCCATTCGAGATGTATAATTGTGTTATCGAATTAAAGTCATCAGGGAGAGAATTCTCGAACGAAATTTATGATCCATCATGCTGCCTACATTAGCAACAAGTCCGCAAAGTAGACGCAACATAACGTAAAATGATCCATGGCGCTTATGAAAATCACCATTTTATGTGCATTGCTGTTACCGTTATCGATCAACAAACTAGGAAATTTTGAAATGCAAATATCTTATTTCGATTCGAACGTTGCAGTAACGACGGTCACTCTCGTCGATTATCACCGAAAACCGCAGTGATTGATATAGAAAAAAAACGAAGTACCGAATTACCTCAATCGATTCAAAAATTTCAATTTTTTTTTCACGGATGGCAACATTTGAATCATGTATGGATCAATGAAGGTCAACGGTAAATTTCAGTAGAAGATTTCGTGCATGTTTCCAACATAATCTAATTATTTTAAAAATATTTCTTTACAACAAATTTGCATGACAGATTGATAATAATTACGATTAACGCGATTCTTAATAATACATAGTGGAACGTATTATAGTATGATATTGAGTTTCGATATCAGTTCATTTCAAAATAAGAACTAAAAACATTTATAGCTTTTTACATTTCTTATGACGATCTTGTTTAATTCCATATATAAATTTTATCAAATGATATTAATTGATATTAATGATATTAATCAACAAATTAATAGCTCCCGTTTCGAGCAACAATTATAATTTGAGATTTTTAATAATTTATAAAATATTAAATGAAATAATACTATTTAAATAAATAGTTCCATAGTACTATACTAATTCTAAATGATCGCACGTGCATTTTATAATTAAATACTTGATTTATGATCAGTTTCAATATCGTGTAATAAAATTGTTCATCGTTAACTGCAGCAGTATAACGTGTGCAGAAATAGTTTACAATAAATTATTTAATTTCAATATTCAATTGATTTGTTTTTTAAATTAATTTTCTGTACGAATACCTCAGTGTTATGTTATGTATACAAAGGTTCGGAAATGTATGGAATTCATCAAGGGTTAGTATACCTAATTTATACGTTACGAACAAATTATATCGTCAGACAATTTAATACTTGAACCATGTCCACGTTATATCTAGTGTTTTCATGAAAGAATTTATAATGCTACTAACTTTGACCGGACATAATGACACATTGCCATGGCCAGGTTATAATTTCCGTAAAATAAATGCACTAACGCTGGCGGTTGGCTTAAATTTAGAAGAGAAAATACTTGTACATCAAAATATTTATAAAAATTCGTTATATTTCACAGACGTAGTGGATTAAACGTGAAACGAAAAACATTATAACGTTTCATTTCCATAAAACGATGAAAACACTGTGCAGAAAAATCTGTTATTATTAAAATATTTAGTATACTTTTTTGGCAAAAGTTTTGGTATTATTTCGTAAATAATAACTGTGAAAGATTATTATTTTTACCCTAGAAATCATGCCTATTTTTATTTTTATTTTCTTATGTCGGATAAAGTTTTCGGACCTTTTTCCATTGTTAAAAATTCAAATCATACCATTAAACTTCTATTCTTTAGAAGTATGACAAAAATTTAACTTAACTTCTTGAAAAATGTTTTAACTTTAATCATATTAGCTAATATATCGTTTGTATCAGGATATGTATACATTTATTGAAAAAAAAAAAAAAAATGAGAAAAAAATAGAACAAGAGTATAATCATTGTAAATCAGTTGTATTGTTAGACTTTTTTTCTCAAGAAATGTTCATTTTACTTCATGAATTCTCAGTTACCCACAATACATCAAATACGCGATTTTGTTCATACTAAGATGTGTATCTAGTGGAGTCGAGTTTATAAAGTGTTTGTTACATTAATTAATCGTGCTCGAATCAAATCCGAGCCCACATAAGATATGATACACTGTGTCATATTCAGCTTGTTTTCAATGGACCAGCAGACAACATAAAAACCAGACCTCATTCACTGAAAGTATAGTACTTGTGGGTGAAACAAATTACCAAGTTTTAAAAGTAGACTTAGGAAATGGACACAATCAATTCAGTGTGAAATACGTTCAACGACGTTATTCTCGTTTAATGGCGTATACTTCTCTTCATTTTTTTTTGCGAGAGATTCATTTAGAGTATAATATGTTGCCGGGAGTTGTGTGACAGCTCGAAACGACTGAAAAAAAACTAAGCAGAACATGTTGTGTAACTCGCACGAGCGGTAGGAATGGAAATAATAATGTTAATGACTATGAAAAGATGTTAGAAAAAACGTACGAATAAATATTGAAATATCAGTGTTAGATTTTTAATATTTTACGTTCGAACGATGTTCTGCAGTAGTTGTTCCGCGATGAGAATCACACATCCGTAAATATCCATCGGTTGCGCGAAACCAAATATGAAACAGTCTGAAGTTTTGTAATAAACATTTTATTCGGCACAAACATATATGCTCATAGGTCATAACGTAAGATGCATGCATTGTGGAGGCGAAGTAGATGGTTTGCATACAGCGAGATAATTGTCACTCGTGTCAACATTCGACAAGAGTGTATGTGGTTAAAGTTTTCAGGCTGCTGGCCGATGTTGAACGCTTGTAGACACGTCGTGTTAAGTGGAATTCAGAGTCCTTACCACAAGTTCTCTCCCTCTCTCTCACTCCAGAATTTAAATTACTTGAACGAAAACATGTAATGTACGAGGGACATTTATTATTACATAAACATGTAAATATTGTACACAATCCAATTTCACGTGTATGAACGTTGCCGCTAGACAATTCCTCTGTGTTTTTTCAATGTATTTTATAATTTTTTTGTGTTTATTACCCATTATATATTCTAATTGTCCTCAATCAATGATTTATTTGAATGAAAAATAAAATGAATTAACCATACGAACTAATAAAACTATACGAAAAATTGAAGACAATTTATTCCGATCCCTCTCTCGAAAAACTTTCTACGCGCATTAATTGCCTGCTGAACGTTAGTTGGGAATATTGATTTCCAATAAAACTCGTGAAAGGACTACGCTTAATACTGCTTAACACCGTTGTGGTTATTTGGATTATTTGCTTTTACGATGATGTCCGTGCACGGTTCACGCAGACTTGAAAATAAAACCAAACAAGTCGAGTAGAGACATCGAAGTGTTATGACCATTATGTTCTTATAGACTTGAGATATTTACACGACTGTTTAAAAACGCTGTAGATAGTTGTTGATTTCATGTTCCGACATAAATGCAGTCAACCACGCAACATTTTTAACTAATCTATCGTTACAATATAACAATGCATGTTGAGCATATGACATATCTGAGTGGAAATCTGTAAATATTTAAAGAATAAGTCATATCATAAGCTTATAGTATAGACGACTGATTTGTACACTAGACCAAGAAAAAAAAATTTAAAAGTAAAAACTTAAATGGATAATCAGAGCCAATAGTCTTGTTAAAGTCTTGTTGTCAGACACAAAATACGAACGAAAAATACTCCATACTCTAAACCTTTGCATTTCTTTCATTACCTACAGAATCTAAAATGATTTTGTCACACTAATTTACTCACCACTAGTAGGGACAAATTTAAAATTAATTAAAAAACTTACAGAATTTAAACATTTATCAGAGGCAGAGTATTTAAAATATGAAAAATAATATTATCACATATAATTAATTTTTTTTTATGATACGAAACATATTAATTAATCAAAAACAAATCGTATTTAAGATAACTGACATTTTTATTTTTCCCTGCCCACGCGGAATTTTAAAAAAACTGACTAATAAATACACATATGTTAATTATAATAAATATAACGTTAAATGTTTAAAGTTAAAAGCTGAAACATGTATTAATTTGATTAAAGTTGATTATTATAAAATACAATAAAGTAAAGGCATCAATATTTGCAAATATGTAAACATCATATAATCCAATGCTCATAATACTGCCTAGAAAAGGATGCAAAATCTTTTTTCCCAAAATATTATTATTTCACGTATAGTCAGACGAGCACTTTCACGTATGTTTAATTTAACAACTCGAAAACAATTTAAACATTTTAGAAAAAAAACTAATAATGCCTGTTTAATGAACGGCAATTTACCACCAGTAATCTGATTGTATTTATTACCTTATAAATACAAATTATTTCCTATTTTCGAATACATCATATTATAAATTCACAGAAATATTTTAGAGAAAAACACTATTAAAAACGAGTGATATCTGACGGTTGATCACAAATTAATCTCTAGACTAGAAAATGTATGTTATTATTTACATCCACTATCAGCAATACAATAAGAGTCAATACAAATAATACCCATATAAGTTGTTTAAATTGATAAAAATTGCTTTTGGAGATATGAAAAAAGTTGAAGACAAAGTTATAAATAAGTAAAAAATATAAATATACATCATAATACCGAAAAATATCGAAAATATGGTTTTTTAAACACTAAAGTTAAATCTCACCAACAGTTGAAGATATTAAAACAATTATAGAACAAAAATTATCATAAATTTAGTTTAATTTAATTAGTTTCAATAACAAATTTCAATTTAACTTACAATTTAGGATATAGAACAAAAATTTTGGAAATTTTGGAAATCTTTTTTGAAAACAAAAATAAAAAAATACAACCGTCAATCAATCACGTTTCATTTAAAACTACATCGATAACCGTTTTTCCATGGTTACCATAACTACACGAAACAAATAAACCCATGCAGAGTATTTTGCGAGTGGCTGATTATGAACGTCGTTGCTATTTGTGTTATTTCTTATATAAGTTATATATCATATATATGGAAAATTATTTATTTATTTTTTAAATAAAATTATAAAATGAAAAATAATATTTAATTTTTATATCGTTGTAAAATTATTAAAATACTTCATGTTTTTAGTTGGAGTATAAAAACACATACTATATACATGTTATTTTCATTGAACAATTTTGGTCCTACGTACGTCCATTAAAATCTGTAATATTTAGTTATTGTTTTCAGCTATATCATAATCAACTTCGTGGAAAAATATTAAGTTTATAGAGAAAACTTATCTTTTATTTATAATATGACATCATAGGATTTTTTTTAAAAATGTATTATAAGAAAGTCATAAAAACGTCAATTTGATAGAACAATAATTATAATTGTATATTTTTTACATAAATGTCTGTAAAACTAAAAAATCAATCTTTTTAGAATTGCACAAATAAAAATGATGTATCTTATGAAGTTATCGTTTGCAAAACTAAAATGATGTACCTAGTAACTAATCTTAAAACATGCCAATAACTAATCTAACTGAACTTTTCTGTATTAAAAAAAATTATATGGTACTTATCAACTTATAATCTTTCAATAATAAACTTGTATAATTTACATTTCTACTCAAATTTATACTTATTTATCCTATGACAATAATTTTAAAATTTAATATAAAAGCAATCTATATGCCATTTATTCAATTATCTTATTTATTTGTATCTATTGATGTACGTGATGTGGTTTTTCCCACAGTATACTTCATATCTCCTGCACTAGTTCTATGAGTATTTTCACTAGATTTTTAAACTAATGTAAATTCAAATTAAATGTAGGAATGCATTTTTTTCAAATATTGTTTTTAACGCTAATGGGAGAAACCACAACGAGCATTCGACTACAGTATGATGCACCGATAACATTTAAATCGCTGTATTCATTATATATATATATTTTTTTTTTTCATCATAGTTATCTATTAAGATACTCATTTTTTCATCAAAAATAATATCGAATAAAAAGTTGATATGTTTGCACAGGATCTGCAATTTTTTCTACCAAAAATATTAACAATATATATCAATCACAAGAACTGTACTAGAAAATAAAATGTAATGCAACCATTGTGGTGTGAATACAGTTTGCCAAATAGACACGGTTTAATAGTAAAAAATATAGAATTTGAATAACACGTGCGAATCACACCCCTTCGATAATTTATCGACAGCAGTTATGCATCCAATAGACGATGTTAGAAACATGGAATATCTAAGGTTCACTGAGTTCTAAAGGTATTGTTATTAACAATTCATTTATATTTTATATAATATTTAAAAAAAAAAAAATTAAAAATGAATGAAAAAAATATTTTATTTGGACAGCAATATCAATTGAACTTGATTTATATGGTATAAACTGTATATATGCGAATCAAGTAGAACCTTTTTTTTTTTAGTTTTCATTGGAACAGAAATGGCGTTGAAAAATGATAGTAATCTCATTTCCGGTAGAAATTTTTCCCGATTTATGTGCGCAAGAACTTTGCCGAACTATATATGTTTATACACATATATACTTAGACATTCCGGAAGACAACCAGATAGAATTAGTGCAGACCTTACTCGAATATATTTTTAAACTTAAAATAATATCAATCGTAGCCAACAAGACGATTTTTCTTCTTATTTTTTTTTTTAATCTATACACTGTTATTCGTTTTTTATTGAATTATTTCTAATTTTACTCATCCCATTACACAGATGTGAATTTTAGATGCAATAAAATGAAATTAAAAACTGCAGACTAAATGCAAATAAATGAAAAATATGTACTCGTATTATTCATTCAAGTTGTTTTCAAGTTGCATACTTTACACTCCTTTGTGATGTCAAAGAAGATAATTCGCCCGATATAAAATGTTGTTTATCGTGTGAAAAAAATACAAAAAATAACTATAATTGTTGAAAGAATAAAAAAATCAAATAGTTTGAACGAAAATTAAAACAACAATGAGAAATTTTAACAATACTTTCTGTGTAAGTAAAATTGATAAATTGAGAGGTTATATTCCAAATACTATATTTGATTACATGTTTTAGAATGAATAAAACAAGCTAGTCACTAATTTATGGGTATAATAAAAACGTCAATAAGATATTTAGTATGCCTGACATATTACAATGAGGGTCTAGCTACAAGTATGCCAATAGACTGCCAAATAAGCCGAAAAAGTTAAGGTTGTATAAACTTTTACATTCGCATAGAAAGAATTTATACTTTGCTGGAATGCATTTCAGAACTAAACGTTCAAAATTTTTAAAAAAAAAGAAGTTTTTTATATCACAAAAAATGTGTAGTTATATCGTATTTGCTATAGAACAGTTCTAGGAAAAGGAAAACCTTAAGCCACGATAAACTATATTGAATTTAATCCCAATCTAAAAAAACTATATTTTATAGGAGCACTACTCGTGTACTTAAAATGTTATTTTAGACCGATTTAAAATGTAATAACTCAATGGTGACTCCTAAAGTAAGATCATATTTAATTTTAAATTTAAGTTTAATTTAAATGTTTGTAAATTATTATCTCCTGTATATACTATGTATTAATCAAGAAAATTAAGGCTAATAGATTTAATAAAGTAATTAAGTTAAACATAAAAACAAAAATAATAATTATGCCGTTAAACGAATTGATAATTTTTTTCATTAACTTTCAATATAATTCACTACCGATTTATAAACATACTCAAATTTAGAGTATGACCAGTTTGGTTTAAAAAATTATATAGGTACTAGATAAGTAATTCTATTATTGAGAATCCTAATAGAAAATCCAATACGAATAACTAAAGATATGTTAATACCTTTTTTTGGACTCAGAAAAAGCTTTTGGCATTGATATAGGGACATAATTTTTGTTATATTAAAAAGATTATGAATAACATACAACAGTCATAGAGTTATATATAATATAAACAAGAACCAAATAATCCAAATTCAAATAGATGGAATAGAATAAGTACCATGAATTAGTGAAGGAGTAAAGTAAGGATGCATTTTGTCCTATATTTTGTTTAATACGAGTATGTATACTGAAGAAGCTATAAAATAAATAAAAGACGAAATACAAGTAGTAGTAAGAGTAGGTAGGTAAAAGGTAATAGCACTTTGCTTTGCAGATAATATAACGTTTTGCACTGAAAATGAATAAGACTTGCAAGTATTAATTCAAGAAACGGAAGATATCTTAGAAAATTATGGAAAGAAATTAAATATAAATAAAACCAAAGTTATTTCGTGCAGCAAATTTAATAAAAAGCGGCTAAACATAAGCATTAAAGGTGAACCTATTGAACAAGTGTAAAGCTACTGCTATCTTGGCAGTAAAATAACAAACGATGGTAAAAACAGGTTAAAAATAATAAATAAGATTTCACAAGGAAAAAGAGCATTTAAAACAAAAACCGCTTACTAACGATGAACAGTGTTCGGTTAGACACAAGAAAAAAACTTTTTGAATATATACGTATAAGGTGTAACGTTAAACGGATTCGATATCTCTGGACAATAAGTGCGACTGAGAAAAAAAAAATTAGAAGCTTTTGAAGTCTGGCGTAACCTGAAGATGATCAAAATTTAACGGAGAGACATAATAACAAATTAAGAGGTTTTAGAAAGAGTTAAAAAAAAAAGACAAATTTGAAAAATCATTACTAAGAGAAGGGACAATATAATAAGACACTGTGCCTTGTTAGGTCGCTGAAGCTGATTTTTGAAGGATATGTGGATGGTAAGACTGGAAGAAGAAAACCAAAAATGGAATACATTTCACAGATTATGAAGGATACGGATACAGAAAATTATCGTGATTTAAAGGAGTTAAGTTTTAACTGAGAAACTTGGAAAGCTGAGATCAACCAATTAGAGAAATTGAAGACCAAAAAATAATTGATTGAACAAGTTAATTTTGTAGATAAGTTGTAAATAAGTAGTGAATTGTTTCTTTTTATCAAATATAACTTGTATAATATATTTTTAAATGTTTATATATATTTATATCTAAAATTGCTCGTAATATGGAATTTATTGTAGCTAAAATAATATATTCTAAGACTATTATCAAAAGTTTTCAATAATTATTTAAATTAATAATATTTAAAAATAGGTAATAGATTGAGATAAATTATTTTTTTTTATCTATATTTTATCTTAAAACTTAGCGAAATTAATAAAAAAAATGTAAATGTTTTTTTTTACTTCTTATTTACCCTGTAATAATGTAAGTTATAAATACGAGTAAATTGAAAAAAAATGAACTTTCAGAATTTTTTCCATTTATTGAAACAGATACAAATAAGGTTTTTCTAAAAGTAATTATATGTCTTAAATTTTTAATTCCTTAAAAATACACTTTCTTGCTGAAAATGCTGTATTAATATGTGTGTTTATTAATATTATTAATAGTTTAAATTTAATCCTAATAGAAAGAAGAAGAATTTACTGATTTATTTGTACATTTTTTTCAAATAATCCATCTACTCATTTCCCATTCAAGACTATATTGATTAACTCTATAAGCCATTAGTTTAACTTTGGGTTATTCATAAAATATGTTCAATTACACATACTATGATTATATTGAGAACTTTTTACCGAAACAATGAATACATTTTGAAAATCAAAATGTGATGAATAAAGTTATAAAGAAAAAAACAGTTAAAAACACTAAAAACACTACTCCACTGTGCATTAAAAAATATTTGATAAAAACATAATAATAATGATTCGCTAAATGTGGATTGTTAAAAGGTTACAAAACCGTTTGCCACGAGATAACACGCATTTCTATGAAATATTAACGCATATACCTGTGAGTATGTACATTGTATTAATATATTATAGAATGAGTGAACGTTTCTAAATAGTTCAGCTGTTATAGTTTATGTTATATCAAAGACTGACATGGTGATTGAAAAATTCGGTCGACTTATTGGCGAACGTAAAAATGATTATTTTATTTTTACGTCAAGACCGAACGTACCCTGTCTTGTTGCAGATTGATTCTTTTCGTTGAACTCATAAAACATACTGCAGGAGATATTATTTTTTATAGTCGCCGTTACGCTTTTTATAGCCCAAAAATATATATTTCGAACCCGTCAACAAACGGTCGTTGCCATGGACAACAAACATGCCGTGTAAAAAATTTACCATTTTTTTTTTCTCTTGAAGCAACACTCTATAGGGACGTTCATTCATGATTACTATGATATTATATACATATTTAATAAACCGAATGACTTTTTCACAAAGCTAAAAAAAAAGCTAAGAACATTTTTCACTTATATCTAACTCTATGTGTTTTGCGTTTGAGATTATTGTTTTCTTTCTGTGATTTGTAAATTGTACAAAACATTGTTAATAAACCGGTGTGTTGAAATTTCTATCAAATCAAACTGCATATAAGAAAATGGATACTTTTTCATATTTTCCTATGGACCACTTTTATCAATTATTGCAACTGACGTATAAATCGTTATTATTAGATTTATGTTGAATTTTTTTTTTTTTTTTTAGAAAAACAAATCATCGAAATTCGAATAATAATTATTCATTCAAGAATCAACATCAGATACATTATTTATAAAAGAAAAAAGAAAAAATGATTTTCAAAACGAAATATAGTACAATTTTTCTTGACTGACATTCCGTGGAGTCTAAAGGTTCCGTGAGCCGACGCCGAGAGTTCCGTTAGAAATTTGGGAAAATATAAATTGATAAATAATATTTTTAATTTAAATTATGATTTGAATTTAGAAGAGCTCCTTTTCTTGCTAAAACTTTTCTTATTTTACGATATTATATTGTGTGTATAAAAATAAGATAGGTAACACTAATACAGAGTATAGGACGAAACGAAATAAAACAAATTTAATTAATATTTTTTTTCTGTGTAAATGATAAAATAGAATGTAATAGAATATGTTTATTATATATATATGTTATGGTTATGCTGGTGGTTCGCGTAATAAAAACAGTATCACCGTTAACGTGAAATAAAAATTATTCATAACATACATGTTACAATATCTTATACGACGTGCAATTGTAACGCTAAAATTAAACAGTTTGTAATGTGGTTGTACTCACTTGGAATTCGGTTGATGGCTCTGAGTGGTCTCAGCACTCGTATCGTACGTATGGCGGAGAAATTTATGTTCTCCACATTCAGACAGTACTCCAGAGCACTGAAAAGCGAGAAAACAGTTAGAAATGAAATTACAATAATAATTATAATATAGCCATTATTAAAAAAGAACAAAACATCTCGCCCAGTAAACATTTCAAAACAATTGCTACCACACATCTATGGTAACTCACGAGCACACCCTGCCGACTTCATGATTTACAGGAATTTTAACGAATATAATAATTTTCGTTAACCGCCATTAATCACGCTAGCACCCTTATGCACAGCAAACTATGTTATATGATATGGCGGTAGAAATGAAAACACACAACACAATATATTATTGCAACACGTGTTTGCTGTGGAGTTGTTGCGAGAGGGTGTGTAGAACATTAATGCGAATCGTTCACGAAAAAAATTAAATAAAACTAACATCATCGATGACCATGGCCGCAACGGAAAAAGTGTCAAAAACCTTAAAAACGTTACAGAAACAATAATACGAGAATCGTCCCATGTCAGCACGGACGAAAGCGCAGGACGATACTTTTCCGAATTCGATTGAACAGTGAGGTCTTGTATAATGATAATCGAATATTCGAAACGGAAAAATTCGGCAAAAGGATCGAACGATGATTGCATAGGTGGCTGAAAAAGAAATAATGGTAAGAAATAACAGCCGAGGCTTTTCAGTGAACGGATTACGTCAAAACCGTTTTGATGCGTTTATTGCTTTTTTATTTATTATTATTTTTTTTTTCCAGAGAATATTTAAAACTGTCAACATATTATTTAAATTATGTTCGTTTAAGGTTTTTTTATTTTCAATAGAAATAACGAGAGTGATAGAAATATACCATACGCCATGTAGAATAATATATTTTAAAAATAAACATTATTTGAAATCATTAAATATTCAGTAACGGTAAAATTTTGAACGACCACCATCGGCCGCAGTTGATTGGCTTGATTTTATTAAAAAAGTTTTTTTTCCCTCTTCATCAGTTCTTATTTTTTTTTTTTTTTTGTTTTTTTTTTTTACATTTAACCGAGGAAACTATTTTAAAATATCGCTCACTCCTTTCAATAGCCTCATATCTCATAAAGCTCGAATTATAAGGACACTGACTTTAAAGATAAATAGTAGAATAAATATCCTAAAATTAATATTAATCTAACGTTTGAAATGTTTACTTCGTCATCCTTTAAAGATAAGACCTAGATTTTTTCTTTATTTAAAAAAGAATAACCTATAAATATTTCAAATTTAAAAAGTTCATGGTCGATTTTTTAGGTATGACGTTGTTGAAAGGAATGAGCCATTATGCATTTTATTGAATTTTTTCCCGTTCATATTTGAACGAATACATACAATTGAGTTTTTTTGCATTGCATAACATTAAGTTCCAATAATGTTTAACGCATTAATGCATCTTAGTTATTGTAAGTTTTATGTATTGTACACCCATAAATTATAATAAACATTTTCAAACATTCCCTGGCCACAGTATTTGTCGGATTATAATTAAAATGATGCCTCGACAAACATTTATCGACTTTGAACGTCACAAATGAATTAAATAAAAAATACAAATAATGAAAGAAGAGTAAATAAAGCCTGTTTTGCGCAATTTTCCATGCATTTCTGCACGGGTCGGGTGAACGTTTTTTTTTCCCTGACGGATTAACGCGTGCGCTCAATAAATTCTGCACCGATCTAAAAGGGGAATACTTCTCAGTATTTATATTGTAATTTATTTTTGAATCAACAATGTTAATGGATTATTTGTTTCACATACCTTTGATATGAGTAAATTTGTAATTTTTACTCAAAACCAAAAAACCATTATTTCACACATAAACGTACATTAACCAAGGTAGAGTTATAGGACTGGAATCGATGTAAAACTAGTGACAACTATTTTCGAAAACATTTACGTTTGTGTTTACTAATTATTCATTCGTCCTGGAACACGGAGTATGTATGCAGGCACGAAGTTTAAATACATTTTTACGAATACTTTTCATAATATGTGATAAGTATTTGTATTTTTCACACGTGCCCTTGTCGCGGTAAGACGTACAGGTGGACGCCACTGCAAACTTACCCAGCGATAACGATGAAGAAATCCAATCTGTTCCAGGAGTCTGCGAGATATGTGCTGGGACCGTATGCGCCCATCGCGATCATTTTCACGATCATTTCCAGTGAGAAGAATGCGAATATGAAGTCGTCGAAAACCTGCGCAGAAATTTGCGTAACACATTATTATGGTATATGTGGTGCAAAAAACGGACAAAAGACAAGGACAATTATTTACCTGCAGTATTCTGCACCTCCTGGATATGCACTGATCATCCACGCACGGTTGGTACATGCCCAGCGTGATGCAGTTAAGCAATATGACCAGCATACTAGCCCTCTCAAACCACGTGCACGGATCGGTTAAGGAAATTCAATAAACAGGTACGCTTTATCAAATATTGTAAGGTTAGGTATAGTTATAAGAATATTATTAACAGTACCGTATAATATTTTTTATGTGTATAAAAAATGTATTTATTTGTCTTACTACATTTATATTTAAAAGGCAAATTTTACTCAACAACTATGGTCAAAATTAACCATCTATACTTAAAAATAATTATATACCTACATTCAATGTGGTAATTTTATTTTTAATTATTTTTAATTATGTTGAAAATGCCAATTTAAGGTGACATTATTATTTTTTCCTCGTGTATTACTCAATCGATGCCATATAAATATGGTCAATCATATTCTATAATATTTAGCACTTCATTATCGTTTAAAGTGTCGTCAAATAAAATAATATAATAAAATAATTAAAATCATTAGAAATATTCATCCCTTTACGACGGACGTTCAACGTGCACGAACCATTCAACGATTCTCACCTGCAGTCGAACGAAGCCGTGATTTTAGTTTTCCCGGTGTACTGAAACATATTTTTATGGTGATATGAAAACTATGGTTCTATCATTGTTGGCTATATAGCGAAAACAAAAACATTTATTGTTCAAAAAATGTCAGGTTAATATTCACAACGGGCCGCATTATAAATCAAATGAATGAAATGTCGTCGAACTGGGAATTTGACCAAATTTTCGTCGGACCGATACTGATACCCGATGGCCGATTTCCCTTCCTGAACGTTTTCAGTTTCATCGCCTGGGCTGCAGATGTAATCGGCCCATCGGTTCCCAAATGTCTGCAAGCGGATCGAACATGTCACAGTGGTAAAATCCAGTAACACGGGCACTACAGCGGATACCCATTCCGAACAGCAATGTTTCAATCACATTTGTTCGACGAGCAGCGGTTAGCCGTCTCGATTTCTGCTGTCGAACGCACCAATATCGTGTTCCGAATAAGTACTAAGGAATACAAATAACGAAAGTGTTCGTACGAACGTTTAACGATGTCGTCGAACCCGTGTAGTGTTTTACGCGTTGATCAGTGACCGTCAGTTGCCGGTTCGTACCAGGGGCTTATTTAGACTTACTTCTAGGGGGGGACTCAAATTTTTTCTTTAATTCAGGCTCAACATTTACAAGTAAAATTCGTGGTAATATTTAAATCAGGTGAATTCTTAATATTTGTGGTTTTTTTTTTTATAATCTAACACTGGATCCACTTAGAATTGACTTTTGTGTAGTTTTTTCTTAATACTTGTTTGTGTTTTATTTGATTTTTCACTTAGTATGGACACGACATAAAGCCTAATTCAGTATTTACAGAAACGTGTAATTTGATTTCGTTGTAAAATGACCCACATTAAAAAAAATTTGAAATATGTACCTTACATATAGTCAATTTCTTCAATACAGATTTAGAAGGTGATCACCCCTTCGCCAACCTAAAATATGCCTATGGTTCGTACTAATCAAGTCGTGCCTACTCGCTGTTTGCTGATTCGCGTCCGGTAAAATAATCGTCTGTATTTGCTAAACCGAGAACACGGTCACATTCGGACGTACCGTATGAATTGTGGGTGCTTGCGACTTATAAAACTTTGCCCGAAGTTACAGCATGGTACCGCAAAGTTGATTTCGTTCAACTTTCGAACGCGTGGTTACTGACCATAATGGACAAGTGTAATAAAACGGTACAACGCGTAACCAATTTTCGGATCCGTCAATGAGCGGTACGAGTACGAACAACCCTTTCGTGATACGTGTTAGTATCGGACGTTTTAAGACATTACGCGCGCGATGCCAACTCTTGAAAATAACCCGAAAAATATTTATCTGGGATATTGTTAAAGGCTACGAAAAAAAGAAAAAAAATGTATGAAATTCAAGACAAAATATGCATTTCGATTACTTCGTGACGGTTTTCAAAGCACAAATATGATATCATCAGAAAACTCGGCAAATACAAAAAATAAAGAAAAGATATTGACAAATGTGAACTGCGTGAAAATCATTATAATATTAGAATATTAGATATAATATTAGATATCTGCTCCAAAAAGTTCGATATTTGTATGCGTGGTAGGATATGCAAAAAAAAAAAAATACACAAACGTATTCAGAACTGAATATATCAATAAAATGCTCATCTTCGTATACTGTTCAACTCTTATTCGAAAACACTGATTCGGTGTGGTAGCTTTTTGAACACGAATACGCGTTGTGCAGCTTAATAAGTTTCAATCAATGTAAATATACAACATATACAAGTCATATACAAATATGAAATATAAAAATATATATTAAATATATATAAAAATATATATACATATACAAGTCTGGTAGAATACTTATCTATTTTTGATGTAAAATATTTTATGGAGCGGTACGGTGACGAGGAAAACAATCGCTCGTGGCTTTGCACTATAAATTTCCGCTGTGTTTTCAGCGCAGGGGGGCAAATGCCTATGTTACCGTGATAATGCAAAACCCGTACGACCGGTACATTTTTTAAAAAATCCATTCTATATTAACTAAAAAATAAGTGACTGACTACAGTCATCATAGTAACCGCCGTACCGGAAAGAGTTATTACGTTACCTCGTTTAACACATTCGACGGCTGCAAGTGATTTCGGAGGTTTTACCGTGATGCCGCGTTGAGATCTACGGCAATAAAAACGCAACTCTAACTATTTGCAAAATGTTGTTAGATTTTGTAATTAGTTTTTAGAATTTTTTTAGCTCCTTATCTATATTAAATGAATGTAGTAGTACTACTTATTAGATTTTGATAGATATGTATGAATAACAATTTAACTAAAATCAAATAAATCACCGTTATTGTTATTGTTATTGTTATTAACGTCCGTCCCGAGCGTAACGTAAAGTTAAACGAACAAAATAAATCGTCCAAATCTGTATAAAAATAGTCATGTATGTGATATAATATATAATATAAATATCTCTAAATGTTGTTTTTTTTTTTTTTTTTAAATTCTCTAAATGTGTTAATTTTGAAGTATTAATGTCACAAAAACTAAGACCAACAACTAAATTGAATTCTAAATTGATTGTTTATGGCCTACATAAGATTCCGAGTTTATTAAAATGAAAATTACTGAATTGTTATGAATTATGAACGATTAATTATAACAAATTAAAATGTTTCCGTTTCTGACGCGTAGTTTTAAACTTTTCAATTTAGGTATTAAATTACTATATATATGTGGGATCAGTAGGAATAACGTAGGTGAATGTTAACCTTAGAATCAATATATTATAACGCAACAACAAATTACAAACACTTAAAAACAAATAAAGTATGTAAAAACTAAATCACTTCACAATGACTCGTCGGGCGTCACAACATCACTGCCCTCTCCAGACATGTCATCACACCGCCTTGGATTGACCTGACCAACCCCAATGTTACCATCCCACATATATATATATATATGTATATAAATATTGTAAATAAAGAATAATTTTTCAGTAAAAAATCTAAATATTTTTATTTTATTTATTTTTTGTCATATTTTTCGATTTTGCGATATTTCCTTTAAGAAATCATACTTTCATGCATATTTTCTATAAAAAAAATAGTTTCAATGTTTCATGGCTAATGTTTTGTATTTGTCAGACGTCCCGTGATGGCTCAATTCTTTTCAATTACTGTTGCGAAGACGGAAGAAAAATTCCAATTTAGAAAAATCTATTAACATTATTCTTCGCTTTCATTATAAAATCATACAACATAACGGCATGGCTTATTTTCATACAATGTCGTTATATTTTATGGTATCTCTTAAGTATATAATGGATCAATATCGATCAACAAGGAAAATTATGTCTCCTATAGTTTTCTAAATTTCTAAATTAATAAATGTTATTTAAAACCGTATTAATTACTAAACTTAACGTGTTTTTCAAATATAATATTAAATAAACTGCCAATACAAATAAATACTAGCTGACCCGACAGACGTTGTTTTGTCATATAAATTATTTCTAGAGAATATTTTGCTAGAAAAAAAATAACTAATTTAATATAGGCATATAAGGATGTGGATAAGCATAAGGATGTAAGGAAGAGGTATGGAGCGCTATGAACGACGACGAAATATAAAAATGAAAAAACATCAAACATTTATTTTTTTAATAATTTATTAAAATTGGTCCATTAAAATGATATACATCGCTAATTATGACAATGTTTGTAAAAAACAATATCTATCCCTTAATGCAACAGAGTGTACAATATTTTTTGTTATCCCATCTTTCGACAACACAAACTGGATGGTTCAAGAACACGCCACGTATAATTTTCCGTGTAAAAAATATGATGTACTCAAAAAAATGATGAGACCGAAAAAATCGCAATACCCTTAACGGTTCGTTTTGGGGGTGCTGGAGACATGTGTCCCCAGCACCGCCCCCATTTTTCGTTTGTAGTGCTTCAACAAAGTTCGTACAAATTTAGGGAATAGGCATACAAATTCATACAAATTGCATATTAAATATTTAGCAAAAAAAATAATACGAATTTCGTATGTGGGGGTGCTGGGGACATGTACGTTAAATCTAAGCTACTGGCAGACATCGTTTGGCCTTGAGACTTATTGATAGTCATTGCAAATGCCAATCTAATTGGAAATTGAAGGCGTTTAAATTATATTGGCACATCTGTGAGTATAATAGGAATTCGCGGTAATAATATATTTTCACCTCAGAATTTGCCATCTAAATTAATGGCTTCGATAACATTTTTTATTAATTTTTTAACGACTTATCGCGAGCCGCTGTACAACCATGGTGAGTCAAATTGCGAAGCAAAATAACCGGAGATCAAACCTTCAATTGTAAATTATGCGATAGCACGCCTGGTAAATCCAATGAGTTTAAAAACTCTATTGGATAATTTACAGCTTCAGTAGCACCGCAAACTGTATCAATAGATTTGCATGACACCAAGTCTCCTTGTAACAAATGTTGTATCTTGAGATTCAATTCGTTGACGTTCACATTTTTTTACTACTAAAATTGCTCTTTCTGTCAGCCACTTATGATTTGCGTATTGTCTGTGTACTTTGGAAAATATCTGTTCAATGAAAGCATCTTGCGAATAAATGATTGTACGGAAATCGGTCGGTAATTGTATACATCCCGTTTCATCTGTAGTAATTTTTCCATCTCCAATATCTAACAATTGTTTTGAGAATCTTCCGCATGCAGCTTTTTTTGATTGAATCGCAAGTACCAAAATTGTTCGCTCTCTATCTTTATCATACATTTCGACCATGAATTATTGACAAAACTCACGACACCGTAGAATAACATTGTCCTGATCGCGTCTAATCATCAACCGATATGCATAATAAATCTTCGAACTAACATTCTTATTTGTTTTGGCACCTGTTGTGGGATCTTTTTGTTTAATATTTATGCAATACCCATCATTTAATTCCAAAAATAAAATTAATAGTTTTTAAATAGTTTTTAATAGTTTTTTAATAGTTTTATTTAATAATTAATTTTCAATTGCACAGTTATCGACCTGGTCAAAAATTATTAAATTAAACTACGATTTATTAAACAATAGCACTTTTCCAAAAATTTTTTTCATAAAAACTTTCTCCTGGCAATTAAGAACAATTAAAAAAAATTTGAGACAAATCGGCCCAGCCGTTCTCAATTGATGAAATTTTACACATTTATGGCTCCATTTTTATATATGGATTTTAAATAGCTGAATATTTAGTGTTTGAAGTTTGATAAAATTTCAACAGTTTCAGTAGACTGTACAAAACAATAATTATTTTTCTTGTTCTTATGAACTCAAACCAATGATACATTTTTCACAAATTTGCATCGAATCATATTAATTTATACTCACTAATACTACTTTAAAAGTCATGAAATAAAAATAAAAAAGTACCTTTATCAATACAATATATGAAATGAAAATCGTCATCTCAATTGAAATGTACGTGGAAAAATACATTTCACTGCAAGGTCGAAATTCGTATTATTCATGCAAACTATAATTTATATATTACTAAAAGGTTAAATTGGCTGTGTGAATGATGCTCTCTTTTTTTCAGTATAATATTCACGTGAATAATATGGATTTTTTCGCCCCCAAATATTTTATTTTATTGTTATATTATAAATTAAAGGAGACTTTAACGCTAAATATACTTTAACCCAACATTATCCCGGCTATATGAAATCATTATATATCAGTATATGAAATCAATCAGTGAAATAAAAAACTTTTCTTTTTTTTTTTAAATAATTTTTTTAACTTCTACATTTAAAATCAATAAACATAGGTTTTTATTTAATTAGTACATTAATATCCTTCATTCATAAGATAATAACAATTTAATATTGATTTTATATTATAAAAGTATAACTGGGACAGAGAATCGATTCATTATTTCCACAGTTGAATATATATTTTAAATTATCCGGGTGTATTTTAACTTTTCTATTAAATTACAAAAACGCACAATAACCTATTAAAATATATTATAAATGAATAAGCTATTATATACTGAATACATTTAAAGTTTTTCTTACAATCCCAAGAACTTTTTGTAAATATCTTTTTAGATTTGTATTTTTAAAAAGTTACGCGTGTTGAAGAAAGTCTTTATTTTATTTTATTTTAAATGGTTTATTGAACTTATTATATGAGTATAGTATATAAAAATTGTTTATAAAACCAAAAACATAAATATTTTTACTTAAACTTATTAATCTACAAAATGTATTTCATGCATCATAATATAGTTAACTTAAATACATAACTTTCATATGATTAGATTTGTTAAATTTAATTTAAATCTTATAAACAGCAAAATATTTTCAGCATAATAATTATTACTTCTCAAAGTAGATACGTTATAGGGTTAAAGTTTACCAGACTTTATCCGTAACTCATTATATACTTTGAAATAATGAATTAGATGTCTAAAACGGAACTTTTTGAAGTACAAAAAAAAAAATTGACCATAAGTAAAAAGTTTTTGGAAAGCCAAAAAAAGCTGTCCAATGAGATAATTAAGTATCGGCCGCGTCATTGTAAAACTGAGTGTTGCAAATGGAAAGATTTTGTTGCCGAAAGTTTCTCAATCTTGCTGATATTTTGTTACTCATATTGTTTGTTTTGTACAGAAATAATGATAAATCATTGCGTAAGAAACAAACTTAAAAACGTATAGATCCAAATCTTATAATTTCTCTGTGTTAAATAGCTTACAATTTACAAGTTAAGACTCAATATTACTTGTTTTATCAAAATAAATGTAAAAATTAATTATTATGTCAAAGTTTTTCCATTAAATGTTTATCTTATTCGAAAAACTACGGAGAAAATAAAAACCTGATCTATTCAACGATATTACATGTTGCCCAAGTCTAATCCTTTATATTAGAAATCTCTGCGTGAAATTTTTGGTTAAAATTTACTTTCCAAAGTTTGATTACGAACAAATAAAGAAACAATATTATAAAAGTAGTGTGTATACGTTTCTCAGTTTTTAGAACCATAGATTCTGTTAAAAACAATAAAATCCAGCTACGCGTTACAATGATAATAAAAATATATAAGATAAACTACTATTATTAATAAGAAATCGATCGTTATGAGTAAACACATTAGAGTCAAAAATAATACTTACTATTTGACACTCCTTAGTTTTTCCACTTTTTTTTTTAATTTCAAACATTTATTCCCTCATGATATCATCTGAGTATATAATGGTTTTATCTGTGTCTTATTTTCATACATTATGAATAAGAAAATACGTGTATTTTCAGGTCGTTGGAAACTGGAGGTATGTCAAAAATGTTGTGACTAATATGTTTCAAGAATCTCTCTTTAATCAGATATCACTTTTTTGCCATGGCTGGGATTGGCTTAAAAGAGACTAATGGTGGTTTTATCGGCAACATCCTATTTACAGGAAAACTATCCATATGGCTTATCGACATATTTTATATTTTTATTTATTTATTTATATATATATATATATATATAGAAAATGAACATGTTCAAGGTGTTCGTGTAACGCCCGAGTAAAGTATATTATATTGATCAAAAAAGGACCAATACTTCGAAATATTCAGTATACTATATTACAATATATAATCGATTGCTTAGGAGAGATACGTCCTAATGGGAATTCTCTAAGACGCCACGGGTTTTCGTTTTTTTTTTCAATTTAGTTAATGCAAGGACCGTTACAATCGTACGTGACGAAATCTGAACTCGACAATTTTATACGACCTGGGTTGGTCTAGCCTAACGGTAGATGAGGAAAATTTTCGGTGGGCTCTGAACCTTTTTCTTATACAAAAAGCGTACTATGTGTATGTGTAGTTAACAAGAGGGTTCCCAATTATATGCAGTGCCTGAAATAAACAAGTTAAAAATAAAATTACATAAAAAGCGGCCATTCAGTGTGACATATTTGCGGAATTGATTTATTTTACAACTATCATATTACATCAGGTCGAGTGTTTATTAATAATTATGTATAATGTTAATATATTAGTAGAAATTATTTCAATTGCTTTTCCAGTCACCGCATCACCGGTCCCCGTCACAAAGGCTAGTCCGATCCTGCCTATGACCATGACATATTGTATTGAGATTTATCAATCGTAACCGTTCAATGCAGCGTAATTTGCGAACAGTTGCACTACATTTTTAAATGAGAATAAACCACCGGGATTGTAATTTAAATCGTTCACAATCTGATCGATGAACCAATGATACCCTAACGAAGTATCTAAGACATTTTGGCGACATGCTGTTATAATTTTGAAATTTATCTCAAAATCATCAGTATCAGTGTGTAAACGAACTGAACATTTAACTTTACGTCAGCATCTCCAAAATCATCTAGTACCGTCAGTACTAACTACCCAAAGCATACACGAAACCATCGTATGAAAAAACGTATTTATCTTTATTCGTCTCGAACCTCGTTTTATACAAAATTTTTAAATAGAAAGTCTGAAATTTAAAAGTTTATGCATACGATAACCGTACTGCGACTATCGATAATATTCAAAGGTTCGAGATTTATTTGAACACGATTGCATACATGACTGTAGGACGAATCGGTAAATCGCCGAGATTGGGTATCGTCGAAACGGTTTATCGCTAAAATAACATGGCCGAACTGTCCCATCCCCTTTGACAAGGGTTAACTTACCTACAATAACATCCGCGGACTAAAGAGGTAAGTGTTTGGTAACCAGATCAAGAAATCATTTCACAAATGCAACACTACAATATAAATATGAATCGTGCGCTCATATTTGCAGCGCAACACTCAAGTATAGCAAGACGTGCATTCGCGACAAAAATACATTGCAAAAACGGTAGTAATAAAGTGTAGAACTGCGGTGTAACGAATTCACCTAGTAACTGCGTATGCACGTCAAATGCATAACCACGAGCAGGCAGTGTTGCCGTCGTTGCGAATCGACACGTGTAATACCTGTGCTACATTGTCGGTCGGCGTAAATCGCGTTAAACATATCAGGTCTTATCCTAACGGGCAGTACAACCCGAATTGGGTGGTAGGAAAAATCGGAAGAGCAGTGGACTTTATGAATATGGGCGCCTTATAAAAATATAATTTTCCTTATAGAACGATTGAATTTCTATGGAGTATTAGAAATTTGTGTAATTTATAAACACAACCTAGTACCTAATAAGTAATAATTATATAAGTTCTTACAATCTTTACTACTTTGATGATCGATTAATCTATGAATTTAAATTTATATACTGGTATAAGTATAAGGGAAAAGATACGTATTTTTTTAATATTTTACCATGCGATGGTCAAAATTCTAAAATATCAATATACAATTTATTTGGAAAGGTGGTAAGTATTATAATCCAAATAAATTTCATAAAACAAATTTTTCATTGTGTTTGGGCAATAGGTAAAAATCCTTAGAATAAGTCCTGCAACATATATTTTCAAGTACGGATTCCTGTCGATTTCATTCAACACAATTTACGTTAAGTTGATCTGCCTGCCATTTGGATATAATATTTTTTCTTCGTTCATCGTTCTACGACTTTTTTTCTTCGTTTGCTGAAAAGATTTTTTTTTTTGAGAACCGTGATTGGAACGCTAGTCCACGCTATTGACAAAGTACGTCGGTTCGCAGCTCAACAATTTTATCCGCGCGCTTACAAATGTAAAAACGAAATGTGTAAATATTTTAATTAATACTGTACGTCATTTGTAACAACGGATTTCCGCCAAAGATAAGTACCACTGTATCTGTTCACCGTGGATGTAATTTACAATTTCGGTTCGCTTTCACGGTCATACATCTTAGTGTTCGAACTGTACGTGATCGTGAGCGCATTTTACGCTATCCTATCTGGAGATCTGCTTAATAGAACATCCCATGCCTACATATCGTATCATCTCCATCCTAACAAATAGAAAGAACATTAACTGAGTCTTCGTGTATGTTTTCTACGATATTTAGATTTGAAATAGCTAATGAGTTGAAAAATGTTACGATTTAAAAAAAAAAAAACTCATAATTTTTTCAAAAATTGAATTATCGTAAAAAACCCCACGTAAAGTCACAGACAACATTTTATTTGTGTATCTTATGTAAAATATTATTAATGTTTGCCGTGTCTATATATTGATTGTAATACGCATTTAATTATAATAATTTATAATAATAATCATCGGACTATCGCGGATCACAGGTTTAGTTGGCTGTCGAGATGCACACCAAGTTGATTTGATCAAGAGCAGTGGTTTTCAAACTTTTTTTGTTCACGGAACTCTTGTGTTCCCAAAAAAATTTCCGGAGCCCCGAAAATTAGGAATTTATATTCAAAACAACAATAAATATTAATATTTCATATTGAGAAAACACACAGTTCAAAATTTAATTTTTTTAAAAGTTCGGATTTTATCGTTTACTGTGAAAACTTTGGTCATTTTACATTGTATTGATAAATTTACTTCGTTTAATTTTGTGAAAATACCATCCAAGTTATGAAGTCATAATAACCAAATTTTATCAGAAGTCTTAGTTGTAAATAAAATTGGTGTCACTAAAACGTATAACTCGTTACGCAATTGAAGTAATCATACCAGTAATTTCCTCAATAACTAAGAAACATAGTAATATTTAAATTTAGTTAATCAATATAAACCCACGGAGTCCCTAGACTTCTCCCGCGGAGCCCTAGGGTTCCGCGGAGCACAGTTTGAGAACCACTGATCAAGAGAAAAATGCATTCATTTCTTCGACGGCGCATATTTTATCTGGCATAATAATATCATTATTATTATTATGAAGGTGAACAGACCAGTAATTAAATAATTTAGAATTTATTTGCTTGCTGTTAAAATATATTTATAAATTGCTTTTACAGTTCAGACTTGAAGGATTGTTAAAACTGTTTTTTTTTTTTTTTTTAATTAATATTATTAATAAAATCATATAAAATCAAATTACTTTTAAACATATTATAGTTGGTTTAAAAAAATTAATTAAATCCTTGTGCGCAATGCAGTACGATCATATTTAAACTATCAAATTTTGATAATACAGTATAAGAAATAATATTTAATAAAGAAAAAAAATATATATATATAATAAATAAGTTATATAATCCTTAAACATATTTTATATGACTAATATGAAGTTTCACAAACAATTTTTTTTATCATTTTTGACGCCTGAATAATTCATTTATTTTAATTTGACATTCAATATATTTTATTAAATTAAATTAAATTACAAGGTTCCATAGGTTTTTTGTTTTTATCGTTTGTCAAAATATTTAGTTCAATCAGTGTAAAAAATTTTAATTTAGTAACTGTCCGAACAATATAATATTATATAATATCTAGTATACAACCCACACCATTGGCGACCTTACGAAATAGTTTACACCACATGTGTGCACCCAAACAATATTTATTCATATATATACTTAACCAGGTGTTTGTTTAGCTTAAGATAATTTATAGGAGCATTTTCACATTTTTGTTAGTTTATAACTATTTGTTTTCATTACCGGCTGAAATAAAAGTCATTATGTCATAGGAAATAAGTGATTTTATAAAATATTTTAGATTTATCAAATTAGAAGATTAATATAAAATAGTACTTTAAAATTCAATGAAAATATTCAAGAACTGCGTCAAAAATAGCACGTCCATAAATTCGTAATACTAAACTAATACGTAACAATTTGTATTTACAAATATTTTTAATATTGAAGACAAAATATTATTAAGTATATTAGATACGAGTATCTACAATAATTATCCTGCATTCAAAATACTCAATAATATACGATCGACATTAATTGTAATTTTGTCCCTAAGGTGGAGGCCGATAATCTATCAGAAGCGAATGACTACATTTTTACTACACTTTTATTTGACGATATGTAAATAATTATATATATTTATAATTCTTATAAAAGTATACAAGTACAATGTCGAAAACATTATGAATTAAATCAATAATGATGTAGCGTCGTATAATAGACTGGACAAATTATTCAATGTGTGATTTCAAACACACAACCACAGTACGCTTATTGTCTGTATCTGATACGTCTATCCATTCGTGTTTATTTCTCAGTAAAAAACTATACATTTGATAAACGCTTCGATAACAATACTTTTTTACTTGCAACACAGAGGAGAACTAAAAATTTTTAATTTAATTGATGGGTTCTTTTACTCGTGTGACGTACACAATTATACTATTCAAAATCAGACTTAACTAAAAATAAAAAATGTTAGTGAACAATTTTCCTTGATTTTAAAAAAAATGTTAGTAAATAATGAAGATGATAAAATTAAAAATATCGATGAAAATATCTTGGTGGAAAGTCTAAAATCAAACATATCGTGAATTGACGAAAAAGTAAACCCTTCATTAAGTGTTACAATAACATTGATGAAAAACCGAGTGTACTTAAACTATTTGAAAAAGTCCTGTTCGAGCCAGAATTTCGTAAATTTCATTAAAAAAAAATCAAGATTTTGTTGAATTAACAAAACATAAAATTAATTGGACATTAATAACGACGTCAATTTACTTGGAAAAATAATACCAGACATATTCGACTTTGCCAACAACCATTTAGAATTATTATTCGAGCTAAGGCAATTTGATCTTGACGAATCAGATTTAAATACAATTAAAAGCTTTTCAAATATCTTGAGTAAATTTAAAAACGTTTTCTTAAAGCGTTATTTCGAGTTTAAATATAAAAGTGAAATAAACCAGGAACTTGAAAATTAATTACAAACATTGATTGACTTATTAAGTTTGAAGGAAAACACACTCCTTTTTTCTAATGAAGAGTATCATAAAACCATGTCGACTACAATGGACGGCGTTTTGGAAAAACTGTTATCGTTTATCGATGAATACAAAAGTATTCAAGACTAGATGAATAAAAGAATGCTTAAAATTAACTATGACAAAGAAAGCAATAACAAAAAATATTGCTTAGATTCAATAAAATGTAACATTGAAGATTTTGATGATATATTAAAAATATTTTCCAATCATTTTGAATCAGATACCATGGATTTGGATTAAACTTTTCTTAACTACCTGTTAATATATATTAGATTGAAGTATGTTTAATTAATAAAAAATAATTTTAATATTTAATACGTTAATTTCGCCGATAAAAAAATATATATATTTTTAAGACATATAAACGTAGAGTACATTATCTATAAAATTGCAATAAATTTAATTTGTAATTTTTTTTAAAAGCTATAAATCTTATTTTCTTTACTTTATTCAATTATAATTTTCACGATCCGGCCATAATGTGTTTTATATTTAATTTATTTATCACTGCAAATAAGGTTATCATTTATTATTGTCGTTTTTTCACTTTAATAATCCAAGTGCACGATATATAGCATATGTTAAAATGTATGTTAAAATGCATGCTAAAATTACAAATTAAATGTGAACAACATGTACGTATAATTTATTAATCATTATTAAATCAATGAAATATATTTTAATAAAATAATAATAATTCGAAATTTTAACGTATATTGTTTATGTTTTACGTAAAATTAAATATTTCTGATGCTGGATACTTTTTGATATTGGATATCGTTGAAATTAAAGAAGGCGATTATACTAAAAAAAAAAAAAATACAGTACGATGGATAGTTTGTATCAGTAAAATCGTTTCTGTTTACTTCTATAGCTCCTATATTTTAATAACTCCTAATTTTTAAAATTATTCCTACGTGCATGGTCGTCAAACTTATTAATAATATAATAACAGTTTTTAAAATGTTTACAATAGATAGTGCATAAATTATTTACAAATAATTACAACATACAAGGATTTACATAGATAAATAAAATGGTACAATAGAGAACAAAAACATCATAACTCCTAAAACCAAATTATATGCAGTTTTTAATTGTGTTATCAATATAAAAGTAAAGTAAAAAAAAATTAATTATTGTATACAATAAAAGGCTCAGTACACATGTGCGTTATTTTTACGCGCGGCACCGCTGCGTCATCGAAATTGCGAGGCGTTATATGTATAATTCAATTGACCGATACACACACGTCTCCGTCACCGTACGTTATCGTACAAGACAAAAATTACTCCGATAACGCAATTTCAAAATATCGTAAATGCGGCATCTCATTACATAGCGATTATTTATTGATACACACGTGCGTGTTTTTATTGTAATAATGGCTTTGAACACACAATTTTAAATTTTTGACATCGAACTTTTTATTGCGGAAATAAAGAAGTACCTACCCTGAAGTTTGGAACTTTATTTGTGAGTCATATCATGAAAGACTAATAAAACGATTAGCTTGGATTAATATTTGCCATGAATTTTGCGAGAGATTTGATGAGAAAGAAGAATAAATAATGATATAAATACGAGAACATATTTAACTTAAAGAGATGTACCCAGTAACGCCTGTTTTTCTTCAAAAAATAGTTTTTATAAACTAAATATGCAAAAAACTAACAGTTTTCGGTTGTACACTTCCATAATCAGTAGTTACTTCGCGTAGTATATGGACACAATTGTCGTACTTCAAATATTGGTGTTCAAGTGGTGCCGCGCGTCAAAATTACGCACGTGTGTACCAAGCCAAAATGTAATAAAATCTAGGTATTTACGAGAAATTATTCAGTTTTCAAAAAAAATTTCAAAAGCGATTTATAATGTTCTAAATATTAATACATGAAATCAAAATATTAAATCAAGTTCCTTTATTTGCTTCGAATTATTTGAAAATTAATATTATTCCCAAATTACTTTTAAAATAAAACAATTATTACTTTTTTTTTAAACAATGGAAATTACAAGCTAAGTGTTTTAGCATACGCAAAAAAAAAAAAATGAAATAAAACTTAAACCATGATCTTAAAAAAGAAAAAAAGATATTTTCTTTGAAACACACTTTTACTTAATCCTCAAATATTATTATTCGATCAATAATAGTTTTACGCTAGGTAACAAAAAAACACATTTGCATTATATAATAATTAGATTTAAAAATAATCAAGTTACATGCAATTAAATAAATGTAGAAACCAAGACCGAACACTTACATACTTTCCTATTAGTTTTACTTCAAAGATAAACATTTTTATTTCACTCGATGAATATATGTTGAATATTTAGAACGATTATTTATACAATTAAATTATTAGAGAAATGGTGCCTATAAGATAATAAAGTTGGTAGTTAGTATTCTTCTAGGGATCTCAATAGTAATTTTATAAAGTAGGTACTTGTTTTTTTTTTTCACAGTTAACTGCAAAATATCAATATTTTTTTTTATTGTTTTATTTATTCATTTTTTTTTTAATAATGATAAAACTATAAGGCTTCCCATTTTTACTTTGTTGGAAATTCAATCAACCAAATGCTAGTGGTCCGATGTACATTTTGGGCCGGGTATACGCTAAGTGCTTAGAAGTGATACAGAGCCGTAATTACCGGGTGGAGTGGACGAAACGGACGGTATGACGCCTTGCTAAACGAGAGCCATAAAATATATTTTCAGGAACGTAACTTCAAGCTTACTATTTATTGGTTTTAAATTGTTTATGTAACTTTTCTTTACGGTTTACCAAAATTCTTCAGAAAATGATATTTTCGGAACATTTTCATCAAAAATGTTTAAAGTTAAAATAATGAACTTTGCAATATCATTCCCTCTTCGATGTATTAAAACTGGCACTGCTAATGACGACATAATGATAAGTATTACTGCCCACTCAAACAAATATATAACGTTATATTACGTACAAAAACCGCTGTCATCAATAGGTCAGAAATATTGGTTTTGCAACACCTGACATAGATTTTAGTTAAAATGTACCGATCACGTACAATAGATACCTACTTCATATCCATCGAAAAAACAAACTAAAATATTATTTGGGTACAAGGATATGAAATTGTAAGTGGTTTTTTTATAACGTCAGTTTAATAAGTCACATGTTTAAATTTCGGAATGCTCACTATATGAGAATGGTTTGCATTTTCCAAAGTTCCGTTTTAACGTGAAGCTTGAAATATTAAAAAGCATTATTGTGATGAATATGTGCGTGGCTTATAAATCAAGGTTAACAAAAACCTCGGATAAATGATTTAGGAGTTTCTCAACTTTATATGACAGATACAAATTTAAAAAGAAAAAAAATGAATAGTTACGAAATACACGGTATTGTGACATTGTATAGTTGACAAACCATAAAAACGTGTTTACAAAACCACCAAAAGTTTACAGTTTTTTGAGATATCGTATATAAAACATTCCGTAGTATGAAATATTAAAATACGCAGTTCATGAGATATTTCATAAACATTGTTTGACATTAGATTTCCGTGGAAAGTGTACGTTTTAAATGTTGGTTCTAGTCTGCAAACTATATAATAATAACTTTCTAATAAGAAAATAAAGAATTTTTTTTATTCTGTAGACATAAAGTCCGTGAACATTTTTTTTTTTTTTAATAATGTATGTAGTTTATTATTCTGTTCTACTAGGAGTGTGTATATTAGTTTAACATATTAACAGTTCGTGATTCTGAATAAGAAAGAACGGCCAATTTAAATATAGATTAGAGGTTGTAAGTAAGATTACGAAAATAAGAGTTGAAACTATACCCGGAGTTAAATGATTTAACAATATTTTACTATTTGTGTTAAGAATATATTTGCGATCCGAGTATGATCATCGTGGATATTTCATTTTTAGATAATGCAAGATCGATAATAATAACAATTCATAGTTAATATTGATTTTAAATCTTATTCATTGATCGCTTGTTATATTTTTCAATTACAGAAGTAATATTATAGTACGAGTTTATCATTATATTGTAATCATTGTTGTTCGATTGTGTTGAAATTAAACTTCAATTACAGTGAACCGTACTTTGTTCTCCAGCAAGTTTCACTGTGGAAGATTTATACAGAATTTAAAACATATTTTAACTTTTAAATTTAATACCATTTTAATTCACTACAATACAAAAAGTTAAAGCGAGACGGTTGCGTCAAGACATTTAGATTCTCAGGGAACAGATTTCAAACTTTACTTTTTATTTAACCATTAAATCTCCAAAATTAAAAATGTATTTTGACATACTACGAATTGCTTTCGCGGTTACGAACGTACACGGAAAAAAATGAACACGCGCCCTTCAACTAATCTACCATATTTGTAATTATTCAATTGAATCCACGTGAACAAATCGACCGTTGAAATATTATTATTTATTGTTTTATAACGTTATCGTTGCTAAAATAATTGCTACTCAACATGATGCCCATAGTGATCTTTTAACAAAATGTTTAATCAAATCAAACGCTTCACACTCCGAAATATCAACGGCTTTCATAAAGATTTTGAATAGATGGATTGTTTACGAGTTGATCGGGTTAATTGGGTTTTTTGAATAGTCACGACTAAAATGTGAACATTGCATGTAGCGTCATATCCGTAGTGATTTTTGAACATTTTAAACAAGTAGAAGTAGACACGTGAGCGTATTATGTGTTCATAATACATGAATATCATCAATATGTATATAATTGTATATATTCGAAAAATACTTAGTTCGAATATTACGAGAAACGAATAATAACGATATAAAATCTGAAATTAAGTACACGTGTCAAAAAAAAACTTTCATACATACCAACCAATACATCGAGTTGAACTTAAAGATACACACACACAAATGTATGTTATTATTGTAATTTACTTCACACAATATAACTGTAACTCAGAAAACATTTTGGAAACTTGCCAATATAATTCTGCCAGTATTATCAATATCTATTTTTAAAATTAAATAATAATTGTGTCGTACAGGATTCAATAATTGTTTATTTTAAAGATACCATAAACAGACCATTCGTCTGTATTATAAAATATAAAGTACCGATCAAACGATATAACAGTACTAAATTTAAATCGGTGGTAATACATATTTTGCATTTTACAATACGATTTAACATATCAAGAACGATTAATATTTGGAAGACGTGCACATGTAATGAACGAAAAATCAAGGAAGAGAAACTAACAAAAAAACAGTGAGACATATACAACACGAAACAAAATGTGTGAGTTTGTGGGTGGATGTCTACATGTATATACGTGTGTAAGAGAAAATAGAACAGTGTCAGAACCCCTAAGCTAATTAACACGTTTAATCGCTTGGTGACAAATATTTTACTACTGAGTGCATTATGTTAATTTAATGAACTGCCCTATATGCCTGGAAATTATCAAACTTATTTCGCTTCACCCACGTTGTAAAAAATGTTTCGTGCGCGTATATTATCATATCCTATACATCATATCCATATATATTATATGTTATAATATTTAATTGTTACTTACGAAACACGTATAACAAGTAAAACAGAAGTATTCCGTTTAAGGGTCAATGTGATAAATTGAGCGGAGCTACTGTGTTCAACAAAATATCAAAAATTGCTTTAGGATTTCAATGAAATAGTATTCACAATCATCTCGGGCAAATAGATGTTCCAGTTTAATGATGACACGTTGCATATTTGCCGAACCATTGAACCCGGACAAACATCTATAGTTTAATGCAACATTTAAGTTTATGTATGACAACACCGTAATTGTATACCCGAATCTAATCTCCGTCCGCTATAGTTAATATGATACGCGCCGTATAGGGTATTGTCGATGAAAAATTGTTTCTTTTTTTTATATTTTTATTTCCGTTTCACCAAAAATTATATTTTACATTTACTGTGGTATTACATTTTTTTTTTTTTTTAATTTAACATTGAGCATCATAAAAATGTTGATCGAGAGGTGGTTCTCTAGTTTAATGATACCAAGAGATCGATAAAATTTGAGTGCACTGTCCATTTGTGGCCATTCAAAACACTGAAAACATTTTTAAAACTATATGGTACCGACTTTTTTTTATTTTTTTGGTTTACAAACAAAACTTATATGATAATGTAAAATAAATTCTTACGTTAGTCTACGGATGATTGTGAAAGTTTTCGTTCAGTTAAAATTCCCATCATTATACACATACCCTGATACATTTGAAACAGTAGACACTTTAAAATAGTTTCAAACTAGTGTACGGAACTTAAAATAAATATGTATAGAAATATATATGTAAAATATATATCCCAAACATTAGTGCGATAATCGAAGAACAATAGTAAAATATCAAAATATTAATCTGAGATTAAAATTTTAAATAAAGAACACAATACGACTTGATAAAAGATTTAAGTATTGTTTGGAATGACATTCATATAGGTATACGGTACTGGTACTGAATCAGTTAATACGTTTAACAAATGAACTTCTATAGTAACTAGAATTATTTTTTAGCATAAACATACAATTTGTTAATACTGCATCATAATATAAGCGGAAAGAAAATTAATTTTGGTTTTGAGATTTCATTATTTTCCTGTGTTTCGAAATTTTCAAATAAAAGTACTAACATTGTATATTGTATATTGTACCGCTTATCAGGAACAGGCCGAAAAGAGAACTTAAGGGTTTAACCTCCTTCCAAATAATCAGGTTTTCTTCTATTTTTAAATATAATTTTTATTTAGTGTAAAATGTGCAACCTTTCTCCTTTAGTGTGGTAAAAGATAACAATATAGTTATATAGCCATATAGCGTTTATACAATACCTAAGGATGTGTTTCATCTTAAAGGTGTCATGCGGGGATTTAAGTTCGCCCGTTGTATAATACAAATATTTATATGTATATATATATTTTTTCATATAAACACAACCATTTATTAAGATAGTACTGATCTTCTCATCGTTTGCACCGATTATTATAATTTATAATTATCCGTTTACTCGTATACAGCTTTGCGCAGGTGCCGTATTGCGGTAACAAAAGGTACGTATTAGTCTATAATTCATGATGAAATCCCACCAACCATTGAGCCAATAGCTAATATTACCACATCAGCTTAGTAAATAGGTCTGAAATTAAGGCTCACGATTTAATAACGATTTCAATTTTTCGAGTTTTATTTTTTATTTTTTCGTTTAAATAGATAAAATTTCGAAAAAATAAAATGTTAAACGACAAAAATCGTCTTACATATTGATCTTCGGTTTTCGGTCGATTACCTGCGATTTTATTTAACTTCCAGTTCTAACCCCAAACAGATATATTATAATATTGTACCGTTGTATCATATATTTCTATAATAATTTTCATCATACTAGCTAAAAAAAATGAAAAGAATTTTTTTTAAAAAAAAAAAAAAATGTGTGGTCTAACAATGTCTAAAAATTCTATTTGAACATTGTTGGGAGATTTTTGAAAAATTCTGCTATCATTTCAATGCTAACTTCATGGCCTTGCAGATAACATTGCGGCGTTGACTCGAGTGACCGTGTTATTACGTGACCGTAGTCGTGCCGGAGATGATCAGTTTTCTAATAGAGGAGTTTATTTTATTTACCGACCAATAAGAAAACGGCGGGATAAAAGGTCGAAAAACACACCACCCAACAATTGACGTTTACGCGTATTAAGGCGTAATCATCATGATTCGGTTTGTGTTTCGTTTCGACTTGTTGTGTGTACGACCGCCTTTTGATAAACGTGTACTGTTCAAACGAAGTTTGTACGTCCGTAAAATTATTATCGATACCGTTGCATCGCGTACGAATAACAGCACTCATTGATTAACCCTTTCAACCCACTCGAAAACAGATAAAATATCGGATTGATCGTTTAAACCATGAACGTTTAATCGGACACCGAGTTTCCTATAACAGAATGAAAGGTTTAAATGTGAAATAGGAAGAAAAATAATGAGATAAAGTAAAAATAAATTAGATAATTATTAGACTGATAATACGAGTATGTAATCCTTTATTTTCATTCACTATATGACAATATTAACAAGAATAAATTATACCAGTTTTTTTTTTTTTTGCATTTAACTAGAACGGATGATATACTCACGAAGCGAAAAAAATGTAAAAATATTTTTATTAGAAAAAAAAACAATCTGTATGGAAAATATTAAACTATACGTTTTCCAATACTGAATAACGCAATTTTTCCGATAGATTAAATAATCTTGAACTACCATTATAGGAGTTGAATACTTTGTTTATAGAATATCTCAAATATTTTGTGGCAATCCCAGATTTTAATAACATTTTAACATTTAAGTATTTAGTCGAGTAGAATGAATAAAACCCAGAAAAACTTTTTTTGGAAATATCTAGGAAATCATTATTCCTCAGTCTAAGACTCATGCAATTTAAAAAATACCCGGCACCTTTTTGGATCTTAAATACCTATATTTAAGGGAAGCTAATGCAGCAAATGTTCCAGCTTATCATATTTAATAAACGTGACAGTTTCATTTTGCTCATTTAGTTATAATGTGATATAATGTGCTATAATGTTTTATACTTTATTTGGTAGTAAAATAATGCGTTTTGAACTAAAGTTAATTTTACATTTTTATTTATCTGAAGATTTTCATACTTCTACGCCATTATAAATTTAAAATCTCAAATTGCACTCTCTTAGATTTATTGATGAGGTGTCATCTTTGTTGAAAATATGATTAAGAAATTAGCTTTGTACGAGTATATCATCACTATCACTATATGTTCTATGCAGTGATATCATGTTAGCCTTTTTAAGGCCAAATCTGGCTTTTTTTTATTTCAATCTAGCTGACAAAACACCCAATCTAGCTCCTGGCTTTTTTCGAGCCATTAATTGTTTTTTACTAAATTAATTCTGATTTATGTTATATATAATATATATTTTAATCAACTGTTTGTGTATATAAGTATAATATCACACAACGACATTGATATCATGAGTTTTTTCCCTTCGTTTTCGTTATCACTCCATTTGATAAACCATATTTATGGTTGTTATCAAAACAAATTGTATTTATCTGTGGTTTTTAACTACGAATGGGATTTATAATCATATCTAGTTAATAGTTATTACCAGGGTTCGTAAGTTCATGCCCTAAAAAATGCCTAAATAAGCATGCATTTATGCACTTAAAATTAGCAAAATATGCTTTGAAATATGCCTTAAAAAGTTAAAAATATGCATTTATATGCACTAAATATCTAAAATTATGCACTTAAAAAATGCTTACTTAAATAAATCATAAATAATTTTTGAAATTACATAAATTATCTATTCAATTTTTTTATAGCTATATTTTATTTTTTTATCTCATAATTAAAAAAAATAGATTTTAAATACTATTTAAAACTATTCTTGAGCCTTCATGAACTGTGTATAATGTACGTCTTTGTCAGTAATTAATTTTAAATCTGAAACTTTTGGACAAATTTATTCATTAAATGTCCGAGTATCAAGAATATAAAAAAAAGAAAAAATAGAACAATTTCTATTTTTAATTTTATATATATTTTCCATTTAGATTTTTGATCGATTCTAATAGAATGTTGTATAATATGCCCGATAAAATAGAAATATGCATAAATATGTCAAATAAACAAAAACATGCCAAATATGCGAAAACATGCAAAATAAGATTTTACATTTTTAACCGTGGTACTTTAAAATGGATTTCTGTGTCATCTAGCATTAAATACAACTTAGCAAAATTGATATGCAAATGCATGTACTAACGAGCTCTGGTTATTACTTTACACCTCGGACTAGTATATCTTAGTTTATTCCACGATTGTAGATTCGTGATTCAAAAGACTTTAATTCACTATTTTAACATTTTTTTAAGTATTACCTTTTAATTTTGTTTTATTATTTTTATTACTTATTACTTTATTTACTTGTTTGTTGTTTTAATGTTGGACTGCTCAGAACATAAAAATTGAATAAACTATGAATTGTAATTATTTAATATCTTTATTTATTATATTTAATGTTCCAGTAATAGTATTTACTTGTAAAATATGACAAAAAGATTAATGGCTTTACTATAGAAAAACATGGAAATTGCCAACAATTTTAAAAGTATTAATATTTTTATTTTTACGTTAATATATTTGTTATTAATCGATTTTTTTTTTTTTTTTTTTATTAGCTGATTTCTGTCCTTTAGTGATAGTACTCATAGCTTTTTAAAAAAATTATAACTGACAACACTAGTTTTATGGTGGTCGAAAAATAGAACAAAATGGATTTTATAAATTGATGTTATATTATTTTACAACTTATATTCAGTATTTATAAATAGGTATAATACATTTAATAAAATATGATGATTTTCATAATTTCCTGAACAGATAGTCTTATATTTTTAAAATATCTATTTTTCATTTTATTTTTATCATATTACATAGAGTCGCTCAAAATCCCTTTAATTTTAAAGTCAAAAAAATATTCAATAACCAAAAGTTTTTCATAATAGTTAAGCTGCTTAAATTGTTATACGTATATTTAAACTAATCGCATTACTGTAATGTTCTAAGAAAAAGGCAAAATAAAAAAAAAAAAAATGATTTTTTTAAACATGGAATTTAATATTAGTTTTAATAATTCTTATAACTTACTAAAAAATAATATCCATATAATTCGAATGTTTATGGATGGATTTAGAATATAAGTTAGATATATTATATATTAATAATTAATGCACTTTATAAAAAAAAATATTACCACTAAAAACTAAAACTATGAAAGACATTTTTCTCTTAAATTTATTACTATTGAAAGTATAACAAATCCTGCAACTAGGTAAGTTATTTTTATACTTTACTTATTGAATACATTTTATGGCATAAAATTATATTCCTTATAGCTATATTTAAATTAGATGAATCTCGTACGTTCATTTAATGTTAAAATATTCAAATATATTGGTATGAAAAAGAATTTAAAAATTTGTAAATAAAATTGAAATATTCTATTAAAAATTAATTGATAAAACATGAGATTTACTTGTTCTAACTTGTAGCATATGTAATGCGAGTTTATAAAGTAGCTGTGCTTCATTAATTATTTATTTGCTTCGATTAATAGTGGCTAATGGATTATGAATAATATATTTACGTCGTAAGATTTTAATACATTTGTACGCATGATATAAGTATCAACGTTATATGGTACTGGGGCAAACGTTTTAGATTAAAGGTCATGCAAAGTTAAATTAACATAGTACAAAATTTTAACTGATGTATGATGGAATAATAAAAATGTTATGGTAACACATTCAATTTGGTTACATATACTTGAAGTATATTTTAAAATCACTACTGCCCATAAGTTAACATAGTGTTACTCTTTACTAACCAGCACTAAAATTAATATTATAATACAGTGGTTTTCAAACTTTTTTGTCCACAGAGCTCTTATGTTTTCAAAAAAATTTACGAAGCCCCGAAAATCAGGAATTTATATTCAAGACAACAATAATTATTAATATTTCATATTGAGAAAAATACACAGTTCAAAATTTAATTTTTTTTTTAAAGTTCGGATTTTGTCGTTTGCTGTGAAAACGTTGGTCATTTTACGTTGTGTTTATAAATTTAATATCAGTCAAGTTATGAAGTCATAATAACCAAATTTTATTAGAAGTCTTAATTGCAAATAAAATTGGTCACCAAACACATAACTCGTTACGCAATTGAGGTAATCATACCAGTGTTTTCCTCAATAACTAAGAAATATAATAATATTTAAATTTATTTAATTAATATAGGCCCACGGAGCCCCTAGACTTCTCCTGCGGAGCTCTAGGGTTCCACAGAATACACTTTGAGAACCGCTGTTATAATATAATGTGCCTACTTATTTATTATTGAATAACACGCGAATAAAATATTTTTCTATTTTTTTAATATTTAATACAAGAAACAGGGTATGTAAATTACGTACCTATTAATAATACACATTTGGGAATTTTAAAATAAATATCTTGTAATGAGTTCGTTGCCGTTAAAATACAACATTTTTAAACATAAATAATAAAAACTGCACTGTTGAAAAAAATTTGCCATATTCTCAACTTAGAAACTATTACATAAAATCATATGATGCACTTATTAATAATCACCGCTACTGCCCTAAAATAATTCTGAACTAACATTTGGATTTACTTTTTACGTTAACCTACTATAAATTTTATTCCCTATGGAGTTTGATAGTTACTTTATGAAGTCGAAATTTATTTTTACAATCCAGAAACTAGTACTTAAGAAAATTAATTCCATATACATATGATTTTGTATAAACAAGGTGCTAAAGAGCACTACTTTAAGTCAAAAAATCTGCCATTTTTAGAAAAATATAAAATGAAAACACTAAACGAATAACTAAAAAAGACATTTTCTGAAAATAAACTTCGGGGAGTTAGATTTTTACAAAAGTAAATATTTATTTCCATTTCAACAACAAAACCCTATGCTGGTGTGACTAATATTTGTGTGAACAAATTTGTTAAACCTCCGTATTAGCAACTGTATTGTGGTTTGAAAATTTTTTAATGAACCTAGTGAACCATATTTTGATAGCATAAATAATTTGATACATGGAAATATTCTATACTCACACCCTACTTTCGACCAATTGAATTAAAGTAACGTTCCAAAATTAAGGTAGCCATTGTTACGAAAATGGATAACGTGAAAGGTAAAATATTTAGTTTGATATGATCTGGTCGATCAGTTTAAAAACATACATAATATATGTGATTCATACCTATTTTTTAAAACAAAACTGATTTCACGTGGCATTACATTATAAGCCATAAGTGCTCTTTCATGTTGTCTATAAATAGACAATCGTCCTTCCCACAAAGAATTGAGTTTATTATTTAACTGTGCTACACATATATCATACATAAATTATTATTTCAAGTAAAATAATTATTATTAAACTATGGGGAAAAAAATTATTATTCTATTAATTTATCAACAGTTTAACAAGAACAAACATTATATAATTTTAAACACATCATCCACACATATGCGTTTGAAATCGGTGAAACAATGTGTGGTAAAATAAATTATAAAATAAATAATAACACGCTGTATATAAACTTTAATGGTTAACAAAAACTAAAACTAATGAATTTTAATGCATTGATGTTATATTCCGAAAATCTTACGGTTAGGTATTAGGACTATAATTTAAATTTCTGTTGTATCTGAATTGAATGATGAATTTCGCCTCATAAAAATAAAAACAACAATGGAATATCATACCTTTACGATCGCGCTGTAAAATTCAATACATTTGCTAATCGATCATATACTGCCACTTGTGTCTTAGTTATTTTAAAATTTTTTTACGATCCTTATTAGAATATTTGTACACGCAGAACCGTGTACAAACATTAAATGGATAGTCAAAATTGTAAATTATTACGAGCTGTATCAAGATGGTTCAAATGTACCCTATCCATCGGACCACTTTTACCGACGAACTTTATGGATACATAATTCATATTCGCAATAGGAAACGTATAATAAATTGTTGTTTATCGGAACAACGGTACAAACACCAATGTAAATTAACACACAACGCATTGGAAATAAATCATTGTGTAAAAAGTGTAAGTATAAAATAGGATTTGAATTTTCAGAATATATATGATATTTTTCGACGGAGACGAAAAGTAGTCTTTGCATAATTATTCACATTACGCACAAACATGTATTACTTTATCAAAAAAAAAAAAAAAGTAGTTTGTTGTGTACGAATAATATTTTTACAAGGAATTCACATAATAACATAAAATCAGTGTTAGATACTTTTTTTTATCTAGATACAGATAAAAAGAAGCTCAACTAAAATTATCTTTATAAAAGATAATGATACATTATCTAGATACATTTTTAAAAAAAAAACATTTTGTATTTTTTTGAGTCGTTTCAAATAAATCTCAATTTTAAATTGTTTTATTTACTTACAATAAAAAATGTAGGTTAACATTTTATATAATATATGTTTATTTCTAAATCTCATTTAAGCGTTGACGCTGTATATAGTAAGACCGATCGTGCTGAAAAAACACTAGTGAACGGTTATTGGTAGTGGGTGGGCAATAGATTTACCCGTTTCGTCGTTTAGCACGTCACGATATTTTACAATTTATTATTATAAAATTAACGAATAGAAAACCGTGCAGCGTATAAAGGATTTATTTTCAAGAAGATTTTAATAAGTTTTACCACGAAACAGCAGATGACGATGTGTTTTATTTACCCAAAAAGCTATAATTTTTGTTCTTAACTATGGTTATTCTAACCAACATATGTATAATGTATTTATGTATCTACGCTAAATTATAACTACACTTGTTCAATATTCATTAGGGTATAAATGTTTGTCAAAATGAAACGTAACGTATGGGTTCTTTTTCAATCATATTAGTTTTAACTGAACATTTTTACCATTGAATATTACTGTCAAAATTTTCCAGACAATGCGTGGCTAAAACCCCCAATGCACTCAAAATATTAATTTAATATAGAACTTTAATATTTTGAGTGTATTTTAATATAAAACTTAAAAAAAAAAGGATATCTTGATAAATAAATAGTAGATAACTAAAATGATTAACTAAGATATATATATATATATATATATATATATATAGATAAAATGTATATTTCTATTCAGATCAAATAATAGATGATTAATAATTTTATCTGGATAAGTTTCAACACTGCATAAAATATGTAGTATTTCGATAGCATGATGTTTTCGAATTTAATGTTACCTATATTACGTATTCAATATATAAACGGAACTCAATGAACAGTTATGAAAATAATAGTACATTTTACTCAATTGTAAGATTATTTGGCCGAGATAATTACGGGTGTTTGCGTGTTATATTTCTACCAAGTGATTAAGTTCTATAAGCACCTTTAAGATGGATAACGATTGATATATTATACCTAAAGAATCATAGTGTCATTTGACAGTTATGATATAATCGTCTATAATTATAATATATAAATACACCATTTAAGCACTTACATGACTCTATAGTTTAGCAAAATATAGATACTCGCTATTGCTCTGCACGGTCCGTAATATCAGAGCCCGGACCGGACTGAAAATGTTAATAAAGGACTGAAATCGGCCCGATCAGTTTACTTAAATTTCTTTTCTGATCGGACTGAAATTAACATTTTAAATAATTTGTTAGAGTGAACCGTCGGTCCAAACAAACACATTTCTAACTTAAATAAATAAATAAAAAAACTAGCTCGTCAAACAGAACGTGATATGGTACAATATTATTATAATAACAGACTAAGAAATTTAAAGGAAAAACGTACACTTGTTCATAGATACCATTGAAACACAAATGATTGGACATGCCCTGAGACACCAAAAAATAACTACATAATATAGACATAGAGGATATAATGGAAAGAAAGAAAACAGTAGGATGTCCGCGAAACTCCTACATAAGAGAAATAAAAAGTGACGTAAGAGTAAAAGCGTTTAGAGAGATCAAGAAAAAAGCGAGCAATCGATTAAAATAGAGAATGGGAGTTGTAGGCCAATTTTTTGGTTGAAAAAAAAAATAATAGGCGTGTTTTAATAGAGAAAAATGTCTAACAAACGATGAATGTGGAAACGTTTACACCGTGGTGTAAGGGTAGGAGTTATGTACAGAGCCTCCCCCGTACATTATATTCAAAACGAGAAAAACGCGCATAAATAATAAATTACTTAAAACACCGTAGGTTACAAGTGCCCGCGTGCGTATATTGCTGACTCGAGAACGAATAGTGTCACCACGAATATTCGTCACACTTATCTCCAGTGCATAATCTGCGCGTCCGTATTACGATTATAATTATTATTATTATTGTTATTATTTTTATTATTATCATAACGCACGAATGCAATAACGGTACTCCTTATACGTAAGTACACGTCGTTACGTTGTACTATTATTACACGCAAATACACACACATACACACACACGCACGCACACGTACACTGTATGGCAATAATAATAATAATAATAATAAATGAAATACTGTTCCGTTTCGAGAAACGAAATTATCAAATCGAGTGTATACGCATGCATATTTGATATTCACGACGTGCGCGACCTTTGTAGGTGTATGCGAATGAAAATCGATGCCATACCTGCTGTATAAGTGTGATAATAAATTATGTACATGTGGGCATATACCCTTACCTATATTAATTATCGTGGTGGTCTCGCGTGTATACTCGTCCCTTTCCCGGGTGTAGGTATTACAATTCGTTGCGATTAGAGCAGCTCAAATCGCCAGAGACAGAACTATTTTTTTTTTATTAATTTTTTTCTCTAGGTGAACATTTAAACGGACAAGAATTCACTTTTTACGTTCACGGTCCACGGATGTAACGTACGTGTGTGTATGATTAGGCACGTTGTAAGCGCGTAACAATGATGTGCTTTCGGATATGAAACTGTTTATTTCAATCGCATATCGTTTGTCTCAAAACTCGAAAACGCTTGTAAGCACACTGATTTCGTTTGAACATATAATACTTCTTGGAAAGTCGAGCTTAAAAGGTTAAAGAGAAAAAATATCATTGTTTGCATTCGTGAAATTCGTAGACGGCAAAAAAAGCACTGCGTGTCAATAAGTACAATTTATGTAAAATAAAATTTAAGAATTTATATCTTATATCAATTCCATATCGTGTGTCATGTAGATTTGATTTCTGCGCAGATTTTTTTTCTCATCCCTTCTTTTATGGCTATTACCGTTTAGCAGCTGGGTTATATACTTCTAAATATGATCCCGCGGTTCTCGAACTACAATCTCGATTCACGTCGCGTATGATTCAATACTTTCGAGACGGACGTTTGCCAAAAATCTGTAATATCTGTTCTAGATTACACACGCCTACATGAGCACTTTATAGAATGGCCCATTAAGTTTAAACCCGTTACGCGTAAAATTGAAAATTAAATTATTATCAAGTTCTTGTTTTACATAAATTATTATTTATTAGTATACTAAATATTTACAGCACACAAACATTATATTTTATTACTGAAAAAAAATATTTTACATAATAACTGCATTATCCTAATGATTTATAATAATGCTATTTTGGAAAATTTTCATTTTATTATAAAAATAAATATTTACCAATAATATAACTAACCTCTATTTTTTCCGTATTAATCGTATATTTTTCCCTCGTTCAACCGAGACCATCAAAGATCGTCTTCACAAATCTCTTTGGTCTTGACAAGCCCACAATCAAAAACCATATATTCATCAATGTTTTTTATACGTATTATCTAAATCAATTGTCTATCGTAGTGTAATCGAAGTACCAAAAATCTCGTACCTCCTGACTTTACTCAAAGTCTTCTATGCATATCATCAAACTTCCCAATTAGTGAAAAATATTTTTGTTTAATATAAACGATTCGTTTTAAAAATTGTTTGTGAAAATATTTCGTTTATGTGAAAATCTATTTTTGTGTTTGGATTTTTAATATAAAACAAATTGAATTGATTGTATTTCGTATTACATTACATTATTATTGATCATTCATCATGATCTATGATTTTACAATCATAATAAGTTCGATGAAAATTACGATTTTTACCTTCTGATCGGTTCATATAATATTTTGATTAACATTTTATTAACATTTAATTTGAATTCGAAAAATAGTTTTATGTAACGAATATTAAGTTGACGGTCTCCACAAGACACGTTTTATTATTATTATTATTACTATTGTGATTATACAACGAATTCATAAAAAACAACTTTTTAAATATATAAAGCATTATAATTCAATAGAATGCAATAGAATTTTCTACAGTACTGCAACTATTTATGACCATCATTTCCTTTTTTTCTTATGTTTCCGTAATTTATATTAAAGACCTTTTCGATCAATCACATTTCTAAATTGTCAAATAACATAAATAACGTATACATTCATCAATAAATGGTCATCAAAAAGGTATTTTCGAATCAATATTTACCTAATACAGTGATACATAGGCAAAGAGCCAACAATATTGCAGATGACTAATATATTTTTGAAAATTTAAACTTGTACGAAATCCTCTTACATTTTCTTTTGAATAAAATAAAAAAAAAAAAAATTAATAAATAAATAAATATTAAAATGATTTAAAACCGTTTTATTGTGTAAACAAAAAGCTATTTGTAGAAAGAAAAGTTACAACACAACACCTATATAAAATCAACTCATCTTACGTGACTAGTGATACACTAATCTGTTAATATTATATGTCATAGAATCTTGGAATAATAATACCTTGCATAATATATTACTTCAAAAAACTTTTAACCACCCTTTATTTTCATAATGTGAGCGAAAAATGGGCAAAACTTTCTAAATAGTTTTTAGAAATTACAACTTCATGTACTCACAAGTGACATTAATATCTTTAATGCCATTTTTTGTATATATACGTCTATATATCATATTAAGTATATACAAAAATATTTGAGTATGACTTAAGACTTGAAATATATATTTAACAGAGGGCTGTAAAAAATAGCCTTCCTGACACATAATATGTTCGTACATTAAAGAACTTGTAAATAAAACTTGTTCTTTATCTTTTGATCTTTCATTTATTATTTATACGGAATTTTTTGGAATATTCAAAGTATTTTTTGAGTATATTTTAAAAATGTTGTATAAAAATATACAAAATTGATAAAATGTACGGATAAACTTAAAAAAATATAAGTAAATTATTGTGCTATGTAATCTGAAGAAATAAACGACTAGATAACGAATTTAAATACACCAGTAAACGAAACGGACGATTTTACAACAGTAACAAGTGTTTGGCAAATTATCCATAGGTAAACAAAACAAGCAGTATTATTTTTAAATTGCGTACACAACTATGTATTAGTGCTGTAAATAATTTTCGGGTATTCATGATGATAAAATAATAAAATAGCTCAAGATGGATACAATATTAAAGACTTTTTAAACAATTTTATAGACCTTTTTATTCATTTGTTGCATAATTTCTTTAGTTGTGTTATTCATTCCACCAAATAATACTAAAAATCTAATACAAATATTAAAGGCAATAGTTTACTTGTGATCTATCCAATGTCCGGAATGTTCATTTACAAATTGAGCTCGTGCACATTCACGTTGTATGAAAAATCGAAACCGTTTATTTAAATTTTTTATTTTACTTTTATGAATCACTATTCTACATTCTGTATAATTGGGACCTTAACAAAATGTATTAGGTATATTTTAATTTATATTTAGAATCTATTATAATCAATTGTTATAATCAATATGTATTACTCTTACATATATCTCTAAAATGGTAAAAACAATTTAAGGCCCCAAAAATCATTCAGATTCAATGAAAATATAAATTTTGTTCACGTTTTACTTAAAAAAACGAGTGGCGATCGCGTGTCGTTCACAAAATATGAACGTGAACTTGTGAACGTGCGTTCAAAATTGACGTGCTTTTCAAACACTGGATCTATCTGATATACTTATCACAACTCTCAATCGCTAACTATTTTAAAATCAGAATACATTTACAAAACGTTGGATATAATATATAATATTAAACGATATTTGTGGTTTAATAGCGTCATCTTTCGATTAATTTAAACATAAATTGTTAGTATTTTTACGGCTACACGACTGAACGTTTTCATTAAAAACCGACAAAATTGTGTGTATTCACATATATATATATAAATATGTGTGTAGGTTTGTATATATTATACCGTTCAAAGTTTATACAATAACAATTTCGAACGAATTAAAAAGTTTTATATTTTATGTATTGATTGTTTTGAGGTCTATGTAAGGGTAAAACAGCAAATACATTCTAAGGACAACATAAATAGCGATGCAATTATTCGTTCGGTTGTTCGGTATTAAAGAATTGCTAATTCATTTTTAAATAACTATTATTTTACAGCAAATAAACGGGTTACAACCGTAGTACTGTAATAATAGTATGCACATATATTAATTATATTAAGAGTTATAATAAAACTACAATTGACTAAAAACCGAAATGCTATACCACCATTGCTTTTCGCGTTCATTAAATCGTTTAACACGTGGTTTACTTGGTACACGTGTTGCGTTTCAATAGCCAGGGCTGTTGCACAAATTATTACATGCGTCTCCTGCACAGACCGATTAAACGTTGAGGGTCGCGAATCAAAATTGAAAATATTTGATAAAACACAAGACGAAATCACAAATTTTTAATGGGTTCAAGCCGCGCATAATTTTGGTTGTTTACTGATTTTCAGGGTCAACATTAAAAACGTATGGTTTTTGGAATCAACGGTAGTGAAACCTCTTGAACACATCGGATACACGTAAAACACGCGTTACCCTCGAGTGTTAAACTGATCGCCTCTCGTTTGTTCATCGTTGTTTTGTTATACACTCAATTAAATACCACTAGTCCGAAAACACATCCACATACACAAATCGTGCTGCCTGAACTCTCCGCCACTCTCCGTAGTATACGCTCTTCGATAATTATTAGTTTTAATTAAATAATAACGATACAAATATAACACAATGATCTGATTAATAAGTACATTTATATGTTTAAAATCGATGCATTTCCCTCGTATCATACATGTTAAGTAAACGGAACAAACGTAGTATTGTACGATTTTTACATTGAAGTAATAAATGTTTTTGTATTTAATACTGTGACTCTCAGCAAACGTATTTTGATTTTTCCGTAAGCTCCATCAAATACCTATTGATTGTCGGTGGGTGAAGTAGAAAATCGTTGTTCTTCTAAAAGTAGCGTATGGTCCGATACGAAAAATTAAACCGAACGAATTCCTTTCGGATGTTCATCGCAATAAACCACATTAAATTTTGAAGGTGATATCTCGTGACTAATGAATATGTCTCGTATTTATTATTTTTTACGTGTGGAGGGGGGGGACACTGCACGAACGCGGGCTCGAACGACGAGCGAAAATCTTTGACTGATCGGACTGACAGGTTTGGTCGAACGTTGTCATCAGGTTCCCTCGGTCAGACAATTGTGCGGACAAGAGCCACGAAGATTTTTGTTTCATTTTTCCGTCATCGTTTCCATCAATCACGTACGATGTCACCTGCTACTCGTACATACTACCCGCGCCCACGAATACGTTTGGGTGTATGCTTGTATGTGCGAGTGCGTGCGCGGGCATGCTCGTCCATTATTTCCATTATCCCATTATTTCACTTGCACGAGATGATAATAATATATAATGTACGTGTCGATAAGCATTAAATCTCCGTTGTTCGACGATAATGTAATGCGCAGAGAGCGGATCCTTTGTAGAGAACAATAATATTCACAACGTTTTGCATCGTTCACGTGTGATCGATATCGTTTTCAAACGCTGCGGATGTACAATTTACAAATATGTTACACGCAATACTCACTACGTGGCATTAGACAACAGTAATCTTTACTGCGCCGTAGTACCGGGAGAAACGCAAAAAGGACAGTAAACTCCAAAATATCCTTTCATCCGAACCGAACACACAATCGGACAGTCGGTGTAATTATTAAGACTAACGTTTAATGGCTTATTACGGATTCGTGTGCCACTTATTACCGATGTTCGTAACTATCACCGATACGATGCGCGGTAAAGATCTATTTTATTTATACATGTAGGTACTTATATTTATATACATGTAATACGAACAACGTTATTGTATAAATTAAGCTTTGGGTTAAATTATGTGTTGTAAAGGTTATTATGTTCACTTATTTATGGATGATGTTATTCGATGAAAGTTCACAGTGATATTGATGTAATTTTAACAATACGTTTTAAAAAATGTTATTTCCACGAATTTTCATATTTTATTGCGACAAAAGAGTGTGAGTACCTCAGGAACTTAGGAAAATTAAAAATATTTTTCACGTATATTTTTTTTTTTTTTTTAGTTTGGTTATTAATTTATGACATAAATGAAAAATGAGTTTCGTATTATAAACAGTTTTTAAATATTTATATTTTCAACTCGCGCCATAAAACGAGAAAGCATAAAACGAAAATGTTCTAGACTTTCGAATTTATTTCAAGAATTATTTGAATACCAGCATTCGCTTTTTCTTTATTTTATTACTTCTTTAAATCCGATAGTAAAATTTACTTTATTTCGAACGATTATGGCTTATACTTAAATTACATACTGAGATTAGCGATGTACTTGATTTTATCGGCTTACTTTGAATTCGACCAGATATAGATACGAAAAACAATTGTACAACCTTAGAAGTTATCGTAAAGCTTAAAATGTAATATATTATCTACCTTAAAAATATATTATACAGTTAAATAAAAAAAGAAAACTGTTTCGGTACAATAATACAATATGCTATAAATAATAATAAAAAAATTGTCAAAATGTTATTTTATACAAATGGTGTACGGAGATTTTTCAGCTAACATTTTAACTGTGTGAAAACTATAAAATTATATTATTTTTTACTGTTGAATATACTGTTACACTAAAACATTGAAAGCGTTTACAATTTACACGGAAATTATAAAATAAGAAAATCATTTGGTAGTATCACTGCTTTAAATTTAGTATGTCCCCGCTTTATAGACTATCAAAAGTTCACTACCCACCAGCGCGTTACAATTTTTCAAATGCTGGTTGCAACAAAAAACGTTAATTCTTTAAACATAATAGACAGCTAACTTGAAAGATTTTTTTTAATATTATAAAAGTAATATTTCAAAAGGTATCATCGATATTTTACTTTTTATTTATAAATGTATACATTTTATGTTAAGAATTTAATAAATAACTAAAAACCAAAATCGATTAAAATTTAGTTTATTATGTTTAATTTAAATTTAGTTTAGTTTAAATTAAATTATAAATTAAAATAGTATAAAGATACGTTTTAAAGGACAATAAATATAGGTAAGTAATTACATCGCACTAAAATAACAAGAACAATTAAGGCAGTAATATTAGAATTTATTTATAATCGATACGCTTTATTAGTTCAAAATTAAAACTTTTGGTTACGAAGTTACGAAGTCTACGCTGTCTACATCGAAGTAATAGTAATTGTTAAGTAATTCTAGTTAAATACCAAATTAAAGTCTTACCTACGGTATGTTTATACCGATAAAAAAGAAGGACAAAAAGGCCACGTGCTGCTATCAGTCACTGGAAAATATAGAATTATAGAAAGAAAATATAGAAGTTATTTTAAACGATCCAAATAAAAACTATAAATTTTATTGTTCGCTATCGATAACGGTTGACTGCGTTTTTCGAAAAGTTCTCCGCCTACTCCAGCCGTCGGGATTATTCTCCAACTTTCTGACCACCGGTTCCGGTCGCCTTCCACAAGCTTCCGGGCCCTTTTACCCCGTGCCTACCATGTCGATCAGATACACACCATCGTCACTGGCCGTCATCGTTCTGCCTTTCCACCGAGATCTATTCCCATGTGTATATCGTTTGCGTTGTTTCGATGTATCCGGAACGGCCGGCCATCTTGCCCAGCACTTTGAATCGAATCGAATCGTTACCGTTTTCAGTCTGTCGATGGTCCGTAATAATTGTCAATATTTTCCACTTGTATTATTATAATAATTTGATGTTAAATATTATTTTCTTTATTTACATTTCCGGTGCGGCTTATTGTTTTTCGTTGTGTTTTATTTTAAACGCGTTATAGTGGGGCCCCCATTTATTTATAATACAAATATTATATTAATTTCTTACCATCATATTTCCTTTGAAGCACAGTACAATCCATTCATTAATCGTAGTATATATATTAATATTTTGAATGTATGTCTACAACTAAGTTGCACAGCGTAACGTTTACCCCAAGCCATGTAAATTAATATTATAATTCGTATTTTGCAATACAGTATTACGGACTTTATGTCTATACAAGTAATAATTATAAATTTAATAACGCCAGTGAACAAAAATAAAACTGTTTTTTTTTTAACCACCACTAAAGTATTCGAACTTACCACTACTTTTCTTGGAAACAAAAACTTTTTCAGCTCAACCATTAATTCATATTACAATAGTGTCGAAAAAATATCATGGCGCATTAAGCTTTTCAAACGTTTGTTTAATTACAACAAGTAAAATATATTTTTTAAGACGGATTTTCTTATTTTCATTTAGTTTATGTGGACGGCGATTGAGCTGATTTAAACAAAATTACAATATTTTATCATCGTGTAACGGATATCAGAAACTCGAGATATCGGTTTTACCGAAATAAATATTCGAAACTACGATTGAGAAACTCGATCTAAAATATTAATATATCTAAGTAGAAAAACCCAAAATAATATTATGATTTCAGCCGATGTTAATAACGGTGTCGGAATCCTCCACCACGGCGTACATAATTGCGATTTTCCTGACGAACAAGTCGAACTAAAAATACGAGTTGAAGTCGAACGCCGGGTGCAGTAAGGCTCCGATCGTAGAGCTGAGTACAGATTGATTGCGTCGATTAAATTCGTTTAGCGAGCGGTGAATCAAAACAGACATCTAGACCATTCCTCTTCCGCCGCCGCCGTTACACGCATGCCTATAAACTAAAAGTCTTCTATTTTATGTCCTTACCCGTGAGTACGAACGGTTCTTTAAAACAATTATCGTTTTTCCCCGGCGTGTACGAAAGACGTGGCAAGCGTCAAATAAAACAAAAAACAAAACTAAATTAAATTCAAAATTAAAAACCAACAAATAAATAGTGAACACACGGTACGCTTTTTGGGATTTTCGGCGTTAACGCTTTTCGCGTGTTTCGCGCCCCAACACAACCGACTCGGTGCGGCAAAATAGCGTCGTTTCACTTGTTCGTGCATCGCTCGTTCACTTTTTTTTTCCCCTCTTTGCCCTTGTCAAATGTCTTATCGCCTCCTATATGGCATTGTCGTGTAACCGAGTTCAACGTGTAAGTAGTTACACCGCACTCGTATACGGACGCGCGCTTGCAACTCGACCAGGTTTCCCACAGCACTTACAGCTGTCCTTACCAACCCGGCCCGTCACTGACTCCTTTCTGTTTTAGAGTTCGTGTGCATGTCCCCGCCCTACGTTCCGACCAAGTAAGCCCGCGCGCTTTGCAACGGACGGTGAACCGTAATCGTTCCTGGTTTTTAATCACTTTTTTTCTACAGTGCATTTATCACATCGACAATGCGCGTACACGACGGATACATTTTTAATCGCGGACGCACGTTGTTTTTAACGTGCCGTGGAAATGCTTAACATCATTTTCATGACAAGATTTCCGAGTGCCCTTACTCAAGTCTAAACTTTGGTCGCGGGAAACAAACTCTCAACTATCGTTTTTCAAGTTTGAAAATTTGGAAATGGGTTGGCCATAGACATAAATAAGTGTACAAGCCCTGGCACAATGCAGCACAAGCGTATTTCATTCGACAACTGCGTGTAAATATATACTTGATACGGTAAGACGAATAATTGTATGTGCACCGTTACCGATTTGATGGCGATCGACAGCATTTTTAGGCGGGAAAAGGACACACCCTGTTCTATTCCATCCCGAAACGTAAATTCAAATGATAAGTCAAACGTTTTATATGCCAAATGGACGGCACTTCACAAAAAATAAAAAATACTATTTTTGGGTGCATGTCCTCGATGGAAACACATACGAATCGTAACGCCAAATTATATTTATACAACATTCGGATAATGTTTGGTATAACGGAAAAAGGTAGCGGAACGTTGGAGGGCTTGCGGAATAGGACAGTATAAAAACACGGTTGTTCTCCTATCAGCCGCTGTCGACGATCCACCAATCTCGAACAACCATTCGGAGTATACTCGCACACGTACACATATATATTTATACGCACGCACAGACGCGCGCTCACACGTATGCAAGGGCCCCTGTGGGATTTGTACCGAATATAAGGATAATACATATCGACCGGTAACTGAGCTTTAACACGTACCGTATGCTTTATGGCGGCGAAAAACCAGGCGATGGGAGGACGAAGGGGACCATCACTACGGCGTGCGGTAGTGGAAGTGGAGCGAAAGGGTCGAAATGGCCACCTGTGAGAACAGCCGTTATCCTTGCCTCCACCCGACTGAGACCACTTCCGCTTGCCGATACCTTCACGCGAGTATCGGTCGACGCGGGCGTGCGGGCCTTTTAGTCATTTTTGAACGGACGATACCCCACCGCGATCCTGTTATATTACCATGTTTGTATATACCTCAACGTGTTTCTCTATATATAATATATGTATATATATATATATTGTTTATAACACGGTTTACCGTGGTACCGGATTCGTGGTTTTCAAAGTTTTACTTTATTGGCATTTCGCGCGACGGGCTTCGGTCGAAACTCTTTAGCATACAATACACGCGGACGCCCGTTAGTAAACGCGGCTTGTATGGCGCGTGCGCTACTACGATTATGAGAACGAAAATATTAATGACAACAATAATAGTAAGTTATCCGCGTGAGTTTCAAAAGTCTACGGCGTTCGTTCGCCACGTTCTTGTGCGGGTATTACTAACGACGGATACCACAAGCCTAACCATGTGGTACCATAGTCCATTACGTACAGACACATGGATCTGTGTATTATAAACCGCATGGTGTGGGATATGGTTCAAAAATGTGTACGAGAGTAGTGTACGTGGAGCAATTGTCCTGAGTAGCGTGCAGAAAGATCTACAAAGAAAAAATGGGTGAGGTACTACTGCAGTTGGTGAGTTGATATTTTATTTTATTTACATTTTTTTCATATAATATTTGAAAATAATTTAAATGAATACATAATTTGTTTTATCAAAACAGATTTTAACGAGAACTATACATAAATATAAACTAATAAGAACTGCACTAAAGAAAATTGATAGTAAACTTCTTTTGTCCGGTTCCTGATTTACTGCTGCGATGCCACGATTCCATGACCATTTGACTTTTGATAATCGTCCGGGGTCAATAATCGCCAAACGGAAAAAAGGTTGAAAAAACAAAAAAAAAAATCTTTGTTTTCAGAAATTATGAAAAAGAACCTTGGAGTCCGGGTACGGGTTCGTTCCGAGGATCCGTGAACTGCATTAAGAAATCCGAGAAGTTATAAAAATGGTCTCCTTCTCTCAACTCACGTCTCGAGTAACTAAATACACACAGACACACAATGCACGTGTACAGTGTACATATTACATTATATAATATACGCTTACAACTGAAGTATAACAGTGTGTGGTCTGCTGTTGATGTTAACAATGAAATCAACTATTGTGGAACGCAAAATCTGTAGACGTGTGTATGCGTCACACACATCACCTCGACCGTATAATATCTGACAGGCTCAAGAATGAAACATAAATAAAAACGTTACGGCTGCCATATGATTCCACCTTCATTTCGAGGTCATTCCTGCCCTTCAACGGCCCTCAGAATTAACTTTACCATGTACTAAACGCTTTCACGGACGGACTAATTTATATTCGACTACTGAAAGTTATTCCACGATGTACAATACATATAAATAATTATATAAATATTTTATTTTTTTACATGTTTACAGTTATTTATTATTTAATACACCCATATACATATATATATATATGTATGAGCGTATATTTTATATTGTAATAAAGTAGTCTAGTAGAGTTGTTTTCCCTACACTGTGCAAAAGTGTATAGTTTTAATTTATATTATAATGAACTAAACAAATAGTTGAAAAATTGTTTAGGGCGTAATATTTATAAACGTTTTTTTTTTTTTTCAACACACTGGTTCGGTATTTATAAACAAATTATGCTATTTGTATTAATGCATTATGTGCATAAACCGTATACAGAAAACGAAATAAACGACTTGCGTAAGTTGTGACTAGTGCGTAATAATAGCACGATGTGTGGTATAAATGCTAAAACGATAAAAAACATAATAAGAAAATGTTATTAAAGAATTAACTTTGTAAAATAAAATAAATATGTACACTTTTCAGAACGAGAAAGATTTAATAATAAAATGCACATTTTTATTAAATGTATTTATTTTTTTTTTTTTTTTAATTAAAAACAATGTTGACAGAAAGCATTCAAATGGGTCCAAAGATTAATCATAAATAGCTACGTTTATTTATGTCGTTCGATACGACATTATACTGCTGTTTTGTACACAAAATTAAACAAACCTCTTTCTACTATATTAAAATTTAATTTATTCAACTCTTTAAATTTTAACCATATTTTTCATAAGCAGTATTAATGTTCTTTGCATATGTATTATTGCAACAAAAAAAAAAAAAAGGAAAGACTACGATTTTCTTAAATCTTAGACCAAGATAAATATAAATATATACATACTCTTAAAACTTCTTTTATAAAGCTTATGTCAATGAAAAACGCCAAGTTGTTAGTTTTAATAATCTTATTATGAATTTTTTAAAAAAATTTCGGTTCACCATTTGCTAAAGATTATATTTCTCGGATACTTGACTTTGTTCATCCGACTAAAATAATACTTAACGCTTGAATAACACTTGAATGCGTTTTACACATCTCGTAGATTTAATATTGCAATTAAACGTGGTCAAATCAAATTTGCACTACCCGAATGTGTGAATGTGCATTAAGTGTGGATAAGGTTTATTTCAGATATATTTTACGTTGAGGCCAAATGACAAATACCGATAAGTAAAACGAAATGCGGTATTCAGGATGAAAAATACAATTGCAGTTTTAATTAATATCGATTTATGCCAAAGTAAATAATATGTAAGTTTCAACGCACATTTTGTAACAAAGTTAGGTTTATACTTTGAAATAATTCGAACATTATTATTTTTGAACAAACAATCACTGCGCATTTAGTCTTAAGTACATGATTAACGATAAATGAACATGGATAGATTTTCCAGGTACGTACAGTACAAAAGGCTAAGAACCAAGAAAATTAGATTAAGGAAAAGTAACTAGAAAGCGAGTTGATATCCAACGCAATATTCTCAAGAGAGTCAAATGAAAATAACAAAGTAATGTACTTAAGAGCAATTATATTGACAGAAAAGTCGACGGTCGCAGACAAACTCAATTATTTTTTACTTAAGTATGGAAAAATTATGAGGTAATAGTTTCGTCATTATTTGATATTAAATATTAGGCGATCTATGGAATAATTCTCCGACAAAATAAATCTAACATCACTTATTATTATAACGCTCTTGCACGTGCATGTTTTTAATTATTATAAATCAGTGTTTTTCTTTTTGAAAAGAATTCAATAAAAATATGGTCGCAATTTTTATGAATAAATTGTAATAAATACTCAAATTTTCAAATTCTAAAAGCGATTTAGATCTAAGTTGAAAAGTTTTTAACTTTATTAATTCTCATTAAATAATGGTACCTTCATAAATATTAATCTTTTTGACTTCAATTTACTAAACGTTACAGTATTTTTTCTGGTGACCCGAAAAGTAAATTATTTTAAATAACAATTCCAATTATTATTTCTGATGCTTTCTGTTCATCCGACGAATACCCGGTGTATTAAGTCTTTACATACGTATAGTAATTGCATCATTTGCTTTTTCATTTTATGTTAAATCTCTTTACATGAAATTAACTGTATTTTGAACATTGTCAAGGGTCTACCTAAGAAGGCCCCGAAGACAAGACAAACGAATTTGATAATATCCGGTGTGAATGATGATCAAAGGAATAGCGGCATCTGTATTAATAGCTGTTTTTCTATCTACGTTTCACTGGGTCTTGAAAAAATTGTGCAAATTAATAAAACTGTCTGTACAAGACAATTGCTGACAGTTTACAGTAGTTAAACTTTTTCGTGAGCCAAATATTCTCAAACGTACTATTGTAATTGGAGTCAAATGTTCATTCTTTACCTATAGCAAGGTTTACGTGATTTTTTTTGGCTTCTAATATTTTTTTTCTTCTTTTTATCTGTAGAAATTCACTTAGTGCTTCATCCAGTAAAAGAGTAAAAGGTCTTTTGATCAATATCATTATTTTCAAACAAGTGCTTTTTACTGTAAGAAAATCATTTAACTGTGAAATATACTTAAATCTACTGTATAGATTCAGATTTTGTAATTTAAAAGCGCTCAAGTCTGAATTATTAAATTTGTATGAAATTTATTTTATTACTACGGAATTAATATGTTTTAAAGATATCAGATTTTGGTGATTCGGTCTTTGAAGGTGACGTGAGATGGGAAAAGAGTGACTATAGCTCAATAATATATAACTATATAAAAGAGAAATATACTAATTAATAATTAATGATACACTGTGGAATTGTTCAAAAGATGACAAAATATTTAACTATTGGGTACAACAAAACAAATGTTGATCATTTACCATAACAAAATTTTATCAAATCTAATTATCATTATATTTAAAAGGATCAATAACTATCAATGTAAAATAAAACCACAAAAGGATTAAAAACTGAAGATTTTAAAAGATATTTTTAATATATACTGCATACTGTTATTTTGGAGATAGTTATAATATTGATCAATTTCAAACTTTTTTTTTTAATTTGAATTTTTATTTGTCTGGATTTTATTTTTTGTACTTTTTATAATAATGTTGATACTGACTAAATGTTTAATTTGTTAAGCCTCGTTGACCATAAATTCTAGTTAAAAATTAATCTAGTCTAATGATATCAATCAGTATTTTCAATACTCAAACAGTGATACCTAGTACGTCAGTTTATATTGCTACCATTCTATATGTTATTATTTAAATTAAATTATTTTATGAAATATATACTAATAATTAAAATAGTATTATAAGATCGTTATATTTTTTAACACATATTAAAAATAATTAAAAATAACATTATATTCAATAACTGTAACGGCCTGTACTCAATAAGTATCACCAGACAGAATTTAAATAAATGTTAAGATATTTATAAAGTATCCACTAATCAACATATTGAAAAAATTGTTTTATAAATGTTGGTGACTTAATAGCGGTAGATTAATTTGTCTGTAAAATTGAACCAGATATGATGAATATATATATATATATATATATTAAGAGTTAAACTTTAATAAAATAATAAACTAAAAGTAGAATGAAGTAAGAAAATATAGCTACTTATAATTTTCATTAATTTATTAAAGTCATCAGTTCCTGTTCCTTCGCTAGTCAATGGGGTTCTCAAGAAAATACTTGTTGACTATGGTGCAAGTGTCAAGGCTCCACAAGATTTGTGTACAATTACAATTACAGGTAAAAATGAACTTTTTCAATTGTTTTCTTTCATACATTTAAGATTTTAACATTAGCTTCAAAAGACCAAAACAGCTTCAGAAGTAAATGTTGTACCAAAACCTTCAGAGACACTAGTAACAGTTGTTCATAAAACATCATTACCATAATTTACATCAAAACCATCACAACTAAAATTGCAACCACCACTTTCTATTCTGAATGTGTGCATTTATACACATAATTTGAAACTTACTTCTTGTTATGTGAATGCATGTTTAATACATTTATTTCTTCCTTATTATCTGTTAATAATTTTTATAAAATATAATTAGATTTAAGCTGAAATAAAATATAAAATATATAATGTATAAATCTTGGATCAGTAGAAAATATTTTAATATAAATTAACAAAATATTAAATTAATGTTTTCGAAGAACTTTTACAAAGCTCATTTATTGTATAATTAGACAGAATATAATTATAGACCATCTGCTTTGTATTGATAAGTTGAATAACACTGTTAACTATAATATAATAATGTTATTATTTGAAATATAAGTGTTCTAAATGATCTTATACGAGTATGTTAATTTTTAATATTCATAATTTTCTTAGTTATTTCCAAATAATTATTATTATAATACAGATTTTATATTATATTATGACATGTATCATGTTTTCTAACGCATTTACTATAAGTATCTAATTTTTGAGTTTAAAAATTTGTACTAAAAGCTAATAAAAAAATAAAAAAGTTAAATCATAAAATTATTTTTGATTATTTATTAATAATTTAAAAGAAATTCCTCGAAACCAATCGTAGACACGGAAATTATCGTACTAACTTCAAACTAATGACTTTTCATGTGATAAAAAAAATGAATTTGTACTTGGTAGTTCTAAGACTATAATCACAGAATGGAAAACAAGAGCAAATCCGCATTAAATCACGTCGTCTGAGTGCATCTCCTACTAGCCGTCTGCAGAGTAGAGTTTATTTATTTTTTTTTTTTTTTTTTGTGTGGATCTAGATGTTTTCTTGAAAGTTCTCTGATTAAAATCAACAGGAGTGAAATTGTGAGAAAAAAAAAAAAAAAGAAGGAAATAATAAAAATTGAAAGCCGGAAAAAGAATACATAATTCGAACGAACGAGAAAATAAGAAAAATATTATTATTGTTCAACCACGCCAACGATGAGTGTTGTTTTCGCCAGTGCGTCGACAGCTCTCGGCGTGATTGTGTTACGAAAACGTATTATACTAATGCGACGTGTAACGTATCATCTCGACTGTAAACAATGCGCGTTATTGAACCCTATAGATCGGTAGCGTTTTCGTTCGTGCATACGTTTTACGCATTAAATAAGCGCATTAAACCGAACATACCGCGCACATTCACAAGTTGCCGAATGAAAGTCGTCCGATGATGATATCGTACGAAGTGCACGCGCAGAAGGTTAATCCGATCACGACGGTATTCGTCCCGAGCGCACGACTTTGGCGAGTGAATTCGGCGTTTTACCGACGGGGTTAGGACAAAAGAGCGCGGGCAATAATAATTCGATACATCACCGTCGATATCTTAGGTTTTCCGTTCGATTGTTAATTGACGTGTACGGTTCGAGCTCTCGGGAGACGTTTTGATGCCGAGTCTTCTCCGATTTCCGCCGCGGATTTCATCACCCCCCGCCCTCAAACGGCCCGAAACCGAAGCGAACGTAACCTGGAGTAACCTATCAGTGTCGTAGTAACGGGGGGAGGGGTGTAAGGGGTTTCCAACTCCCGAAAATTTTTTTAATGATATTTAATTATTATTTATTGATATTTACATATTGAAGTACAACGATATTTTCAAAATACTATGATTAGGTAACAAAATAATTTTAATTTAACACGGGACATAATAATAATAATAATAATAATACCATTTTAAATGTAATATTATCATATAGGACCTCGTATTAAGATATACTAAGAATATTATGAAATTACTGTTAAACACCCCACCTCCCAAGAAAAAACTTATACCTACGGCACTGTGTGTTCATTAACCCGAAGAAAACGTCAAACGACCGCCGCTGCGTGTACAAATGTGTTGTGTGCGTACACATATTGTAGCTCGTTGTGTACATTTTGATATCGGAGAGCTCGCGGCGACCGCACGGTATCCGGTCACGGACCATTACCAAGGCCGGTTCGTTTTGTTTTCCCTCTCGGGCCCCTCACTCGTTACCGTCCCACCGCTCGTGTTCTGACCCTTTTCGTGTTCTGTGGTCTTCTGTACAGCCGCACCAGTCGATACCGTATCCTCCGGGAATCCACGAACACGCATATGTCACCTGGTGACTACTACTGTCGGACCTGATTCGCATTACCCCGTCACGGTTAGCAGATACCGCTTGTATCCACCGGTTCGAACTTTAGAGGTGTTACTACCAGTGGCGGCTTCGCGGGGACCTAACTGAGCCCGTACACATTTTCATACCACCATAATATATTTGAAAAAATCAACGGTCATTACCTTTGGTTCTGCGGTAACGCGAGAACGTGTGTATTCGATCGGTACGAATCACCGATCACCCTCTTGTCCTCCGACTGCACTTAGCGGGACGACGACCTGGTAAATATGAACCGGCCAATTTCCCCTTGCAATCCGAACCGCGACCGCACTTAAACGCACAAGTTAGCCGCTACGAATTCGACCTGAGCGCACGCGTGTGTACTCATGATAATCCAACCCTGCCCGACCGCCTTTAATCAACCCTTACCGTTTCCAACATACACTCGTCCACTTATTCGCATCAGTATACGCGACCCGTCAACATATCACATGCATGGTATATATGTGCGTGTGTAAATTGTAGTATACAATACCCAGTCGGGTAAAATATACTTTTTAAAAGTATTTAAAACACGTATTTCAATTCTTGACAAGAAAAGTATTCAAGTACAAATACAGATACTTCAAAAAATTATTCATAGATATTTGAAAATACTTGAAAAATGTCATAACGTTGTTTTCTAAATAATCATAAAAAAAATTTTAAAAATTATATAAATGTCTTACAATATGGCTGAAACGAATAAAATAGTTCAGAGTTCCAATAGGTCATAAATTATAATTAAAATGCAATTGGAAAATAAAAATAAAACGAATATCCAATTTCGTTATGAAGTTATTAGTTGATAATTGTGGTCATAATATATATTATAGTTATAACAGTGTAAAGTGTTAGACTATAGAGTTTTCAAAGTCTGGTATTTACTATGGAATTATTTGGAATAGGTCTGTATTGTAAATTTTAATAATATTTATATAATATTTACTCTATTTAAACAATACGGATAAATGGTTGATGAATCTTATTATTATAAAATAAATAAATAAATAATAAATAAATTTATTATTTTAATATGATAACATTTAAATGAAATTATAAAAAAAATGTATTTTTAAATAGTATTAAATTTCAAATACAGATACTCTGGGAAAGTAAAATATTAAATCCAAGTATTTTTTCATAATTATTTGAAATACGTATTTGAGTACATGAAAAATATTTGAATACTTTTATTCAAATACTTTTACTGAAGTATTTTACAAGACCGACGACAAAACTACTACTACTGACAGCACCATTTCCTTTTTTTTGGAAGCTTTTAACATATCATTATTATTAATTTAAATACGGTGGTGGTGGTGGTGGTAAGCAGAACAAACAAGTTCGCGTTAACTCTTCGGCACTGTGTCAAATATCGACAAAATATATATTATTATTGTTACTTTTACGTTAGACGAAACTTTTTAACTTCACTCGTACTACAAACGACAATGCTATTGTCGTGAACAAAATCTGAGCCGCCGAACACGCTGACTTTAAGCCGCGACCAAGCATAGCTCAATTTGATTTCACGCCACGATTTGTTTGCTACCGAGAAGTCGTTTTTTTTTCCGAGCGAAACGAAACGAATTAAACGAAAAACTATTACACAAATGTCACTTGAAACACGGATATCCAATTTTTCTATAAGACTTCTTTCGCTACATTTTGCATTTATGAAGTAAATTAAAAAAAAAAAATGATGAAAAAAAATTCGTTACCTACTCCTCACATAAGCTAATAAATATACTATTATCTATAATGGATTAATGTGAGTAAAAAAATAAGATTGTACATTTTAATTTTCTTGAATCCTAAGTTTTCTGAAAATCAGAATTACTGTTGGATTTACAATAATAAGCTTCATCTTATTACATAAATTTTGAGATAATTACAGTTTTATAAATAATTTATAGTTAAATGTTTAATTCGATTTAATGTTTTTCAATTATTAATTCGATCATTTCATTTAATTCAATTTAATTCAATTGTAATAACAGATGTAATAAATACATATCTATTATAAATACAAGATAAATGGTTAAAATGTCATGAATGAAATGCTTTTAAATTTAAATTATTAACACTGTAATTTAATTTCAAATAAAATACAATATGTAAGAAAAATAATTTTTCATAAAATAAAAGTAAAAAAATAAACCTCGTTTATATAAAACATTCCTTTTTTGGTTTAAATACAACCCTTCGGGTGTTTTTTGCCCGTCCTGAATTTATATCTTATAAAGCAGTAACGCTAAGCATGAACGGTTTTAAAAAGAATTTTTACCGCCGTAGTCCTATTCTTTATACACTCCACTTCGGTGGGTTTAATTTTTAATGACATGCGAGGTATACTAGATTATCCTCTAAAACGTTCAATCACAAACAAATTTTATAGTTGAGTAAGTTTCGTACCATATAAATATGTGACTTCACTGTTTCTGTGTAATATTAGTAATTATAAGCTTCAATTCGTGTTGAAGTACTAAGTACCGTTAATTAAAGTATCATTATTTAAACATTTTCGAAATGTCCAACGTGTTTCTCGATATCACGGGTTTTAGTGAACTTTAAACGACAGTTCAACAACTGCTGAAAAACTCACGAATGACACTTTTATAAAATATAAGTATAATTATTAATGACACGTGCCCGTTTATTAGCATATAGATATATAAATTAACTTTTTGACAGACTTATTTGTCTTAATAACAGAGTTTATTATACTTTTAATACACGATATGTTCGCAATCGTTTGATTTATTATATAAAATGTGAAAATATATAACATTTTTAATTTAAATTCGTACATTTAAACGAACATAATTTTTCCTTTTCGTTATAATACATGACTCCAAATCATTGATTATGTTAGGGTTAAAAAATGATGGAATATATCATAGGAAATAAGAATAAACGAACCCATTTAATCACCAGAAGCTTTTAAAATCATTCCCAGAGAGAAACCGAAAGCGAGCCATTACTAACATTTATTACGACCACTCTTCAATGATCATTTACTACCTACCAGCAATGATTGAAATGTGTTAGCTTGAACGCTCATGGGTTACATTTTTACTCCAACCGTAATAATTTGAAAATATATGTTTTTCCCTACTCGTAATATGACTATATTACACCTCGACTCAACAACAATACAATGAACGTCGAACGTTTAACTCGTTTTAAATAAATTCCTAATACGAGTAGTGTGTTTGACAAACAATGTATTATTTTTAATGGAATCTATACAACAATTCAAACGATCAAATATAATAATGATAACAACATGACTACTGGTGGTCAATCCAATTAAGTATTAACCGTTAATAATATCCTCACGTGTCGGTTTCCCTTTACCTCGTTATTACCTGGACAGAACACAATCAACGTATTAAACATATAGTAATATATCTATATCTAGGTCTTGGTGTAGATTCGAATTCGGTGGAAATCGATTAACGACAACACGCTTTTATTTCGAACAGTTCCATTAAAATTTAATCTGTTGACATAGTTGTACGGCTATTATATCACTAATATTAGTCTATTATCCAAAAGAACAAAAAAAAAAAAAAAAAAAGTGCAAACCTTTTCACATATCGGACATATTTCCCGTGTTTAATTGAACCACACAACATTTATACGATCAAGTGATTGGGATATACAAATTCGTACATCTACTCAAAATACTTCAACCGAACAAAATCATCCGCCCCCCCCCCCCCACCATTCGAAAGAGTACCGCCGGAAAACGTGTATGGCAGCTGTAAAATTGCGAGTATTTTATACACCGAATATTTTTAAAAAACGCATACAAATATTGCACCCAGTACACGGGTACTTTTAAAAAATAGTGCAAACATTTTCCGACGACAATTGAACAGTGTGCTGCAATGCATTATAGTCAGTCCTTGAATTGTACATCCACGCCTTACATACGTAATACACGCATATCAGTCGTTCGGTCGGATCTATTGAACTACAACTAACATTGAGAGTTTACAATAATTCATTCCGACGGAAGAAAGAAATCACATCTATGACAATCGAACAGGGATGTTCGAGAAGTTCGAACTCGATGAACTCTTGCGCAAAAATACTAGAAGATACGCATTTTGGTTGAATACGTTTTATATTCAAAGAACCGGACTGTACCAATTTTATAAAACGACTTGACTTCAAATCATTTACATGCATAACTTTTGTGAAAAACGTGTCGTCAATGAAAATAAAACAAAATCGATCACCTGTACTCAATTGCTTATCCGATTTAACGATCTAACATCTTCGATTACGATAAATTTTAAATCACATTACATACCTAATTACTTCATTGTGACATTGTACAACCTTAACTTCAAGATGATTAATTATTTTAATGTTTTTTAGTTAAATATTTTCTTTTTCCATAATTATACTTTACATAACAAAAATATTTTTGAAACTGTTAATTATTAATAATAATAAGTCTTTAGATCTTCTTCTCTATTATTTATACTGATTTTTTTTCATTTTAAAATCAACTAAATGAATATTAAATACATTCGATTATTTATTTTAATATTTATTAAGTTTATTAGTGATTAGTCTCATGAAATACTAATAGACTTATATTTAATAAATAATTATATGCAACTTGAAAGATATTTTATAAGTTATAATCAACTTAATTAAGTTAAAAATATTTAAATGGTTTATTAACATTAACTATTAACTATAAACGAATAGCTGTTAGTGCATTACTCTGTAACATAACATTACATATTTCAAGTTGAAAAATAATTATTGGGAGGTTTTTTTCATGAAATAATTTTTTTATTTAAGAAGTTTCAAAAGATTCTAGTGATTCTATTAGTTTATCTTGAGTAGAATATAGTATTAGTTTTTCTATAGTATATACTAGGTATTATACAAAACAATTTTTCGGATAAACTATAAAAAAGTAAACACCTGTTTTTAAAACTCTCTCATTACTTTTGGCGCACAAATTTCTGTCAGAACAATAAGTTGTTCTAGGCGCGTAATGACTGACGTGTTCGAATTTAAAATGATAGTGTCGTTTTACGCTGATAATATTTAAAAACCATATGGAAATATGATAATATAAAATAACTTAAATGGCTCTAATTTGGATTTTTTTTTAGCAACTTTCAGCTAATCTATCTTAAACCATAATATACTTAATCACAAAATATACGTCATATATTGCACAAATGTACGTTGCAAGTTCACATTTTGAACATCAACAGCCGCCTATAATTTCCTAATTTTCTGGAATGAATGACACGTGTATTGTTTAACCGTCTCCTTTAACTTGTTTTATACCACATAAATTATTTGTATATTAAGGATTCATTCAATATATAGATAATGTATATTAAAAAAAATATTTTTCACCCTACTTATTTTATACTTGGAACTTGGTGCAAATATAGTGTAGCCTATTCCAGTGCATTGCATATTGATATTTTTTTTCTGTACTCTAAATTTTTCCTACCACGCCACATACTATATTTCAATTGTTTTACTTCGTTTGGTGTCAATACATTTTCACCCGTCATCATAAGTTGAAAACTTTGCACCGGCATCGGATTTTATCCGATTTTGTACTGAATTACAGTTTTGTCGTACCAACGGGATCGACATTTATTATTTATGTTATATTCTATATTTTGGCCTGGCCTAAATCGTTCAGTTTTATTTTCAATTCTATTCCGTTATTGCTAACGTTAAAATGTAAAGATGTTAATTTTTTGAACTGACATGTTACTGCTTATAGATCGATAGTATACTGCGACGAGTATTTCATGAAAATTATTGACACATTATCACGAGTTATAGTCGAGAAATAAACATGTATGTTATGTGCATAATTTTTCATTGACAATTTGAGCCTCGGAGGCATGTGGATTTAATTTTTGCCAACTATTGGTCATATCCTTGTGTTAACTTTTAAAAAAGCTTTTAAACATTTTGACGGCGCTATTGTTTAACTATGTCACCTGATTGGCACCGAAAAATCTTTTAATTCATTTTATGAAATCATGCAACTGTGTTTGATGACTGACAAGTTCGAAACAAAAGTTTTATTTGAATTTTAACTGAAAAAGAATCACTAGATATATGTGTAAATATATTATCTATACTATAGATTCATTAACCAATCAAATTTAATCGAATTTTAAAATACAACATTTATCTTAATCGATAATAAATTACAACTGATATAATTTTAATTTAATGTTTTTTTTAGTTTGGTATACAAATTGTTCATAAATCGCGCAATTATTATTTTGAATTGTCTGAAATAATTAAACGAACCGTATTATCTCTTTTGACGAACTATATGAAAAAGAATATCTCATGAATTCTAAAATTTTATTTAATAATCAAAAGTCAGGAAAGAGAGAATTCTCTATCTTGTCTTTGTAAGACGAACAATAAATTTTATTAATATTCATTATTGACAGATAAGGAGGCAAACCAACAATTACGTTCCTTTCTTTTGATAGAACTCGCATTATCTTTTTTTTCCAAAAAACTTTTTCAACACAACAAAAAAAAAAACAAAATTACTCAAAACGATATACCATTATGATTTTATGTTTTTTATTTTTATTTTTTCTCCAAAAGACTTTTTCTATCTCCGCGAAAACAGAATAATATCATAGTGTAATAATACATAGATATTGCGCAATTCAGACAATCGTGCACCATTAACGTGCTCACCATAAACTATTATTATGATGTAGTGTTCGTACACGATGTGAATGTAATAAAATACTATTTGTGTGTGTGTGTGTGTGTGTGTGTGTGTGTGTGTGTATGTATTCAAATTTGTTCAACAAGTATGATTATTTGAAATCAGAATCACTTACGTTCGAGTAAAGTGATGCAGCGCAATGGAATTGTACGAATATTTGCAATGCTGTAATGGGTTCGCACACGTTATGCTCGTTAGGCAATTTGCATGCGTGCGGCACGTCGTTATACGCGTACGCTGTCACACAGTATACCATCATTGCGAACTTTACGCGGAATGTGCGAGAAATTAAATTACCACACTACACAATCACAATTATAATTCAATGTAGTCGAATCAGTGTGGTGAACACGTAAACGAGCGCACGCACGCTCATCACAGCTGGCTTCAGTCACGTGTGCACATCGCCAAATGTAAAATGATGAAATTTTCGCATGAAACGTTCGTACGGCAATAGGGAGAATGTTATTAGTAATGGTATGGCTTACTGGGCCGAGGTTTTCCTGAAGGAATTGAGGTTGTAGAAAATGATACTCGGCCTGGTAAGTGAATTGATGGAAAATAGTGGATTGAATATCTCAGTAAACAAAACAGTTGCTGCAATGATCACATTTAAACGGCAATGCAGATTACCACAGTTCATACTACAAGAAGAAACTCTAGACCTGAAAGGACACATTAGATAGCTAGATGTCAAGCTTAGCGGAACACTAGGCTTTAAGACCATCTTAATATAGTGAGAACAAAAGCAACGAAGACGAAGGCTGCTCTAGCCCAAAAAATTGTAAATATGTTAGATTTAAGTTTAGATTACCAGATATCAGGAAAACTTTATTTATAATAAAATAAAGTAAAAAAGCCCGGTTGATGCCTAATGTTGGAAACAGCAATCAAAAGGAATTTGCTCGCATCTGTGATGAACAGCCAACTACTATATGCGGCCCCAGTGCGGTGTTCATCGCTAGAGTACAGGGTTTGCTGACAATTACTGCTGAGCCTACAACGCTCGATGACGTTAAGGGTGACAATAGGTGTACACAGATATCCATATTACCGTAATACTAATAGTGACAGGCACTACTCTAGTGCACTTATTGACACGCGGACGGTGCGAACTACGGTGGAAACCGAAAAATGGAATGAGGAACACTAAGCAAATTGTAGACGACGATATATGTGGATGGTGGAGACAGGAACGAGATTAATGCTGATGAACTTAAGACTTATGAACTAAGGCGGATGCTTAAAATCAAGACTGATGGTGCAAAACACATAATTAAAAAAATACTTGTAGTTGGTGACAGCAAGAATAGGAAAACGATTTGACAGATGGGACATGGTCGAAAATACTTATACCCACTGTCCACTATTGGGTTAATCAATCGCACGAAATGAAAAGCTGCCATCTGGCCCAATTTCTGACGGGGCATGGCTGCTATTAAGCCTACCTCCGTAAGCTTGACCGTGTAGACAGCCCAGAATAAGTGTCTTGTGGTGATGTGACTGACGGCGCAAAAGTTACATTCTTCGGGTGTGGTCGACGGGCTAGGTATATGGCATAACTAGAAATCCATGGTAGAACAAAATACCATTCCAGAAACAGGAATAACATTCACGCTATGTAACATTATAAACTGGAAAACTGTAGAACGGTACGTGCCACCAATATTGAACATTAAAGAGAAAGAATAGTGACTGATAACAATAAGGTCAAGATAACGGACGAACGTGCCGGCCGGAGAATTCAATAGAATCTTAAGATCAAAAGTCAGGTTCTACGCGCAAACGTGTAACCTCATTGAAATTAAAATTCTGAAGAACGTGCGAGAAAGACCATGTTATGTAATTGTATTTAATTGAATGTTTAGCAAACTAAGTAGCGAATAATAAAACGATCTTTGTACTTTTTACGTTGAAAAATAAATTATGGTGGCTCGGTGTAAAAGTAAAACAAAGGCGGTCCTCCCCCGAATACGGCCATGAGATAAAAAAAAGGTTGTAGTAGTAGTAGTAGTAGTAGTAGTAGTAGTAGTAGTAGTAGTAGTAGT